>NC_062970.1:15520850-15545891 GCF_023119035.1 Salvia hispanica
GATCCACTTTGCCTCTTTTACTTTTCTGCATGCTTTTCCAGACGCTGGTAGTTTAAGGAAACTTGTCTTGCTTTTTGCTTTATGCTTGTCTGTCCAAATTAGGAAAACCTTTCTAGTTAAGTTTACCCCAACAGTTTTAGAACTTAAAAATATCTCAGTTTCTCTAAGTTATGTATGCTCCGTACGCTCTCAGTTATTAGACTCGGTAGGTAGAGTAAAGTTCTTCTGATCCATTAGACCCAATAGGTAGAGTAAAGTTTCTCTTGTCTCTCAGACCTAGTAGTCTTAAGTTCTCGACCCACAAAATTGCGTGGCAGCAGCCAACCCCATTTTTCCAAAACATCCTCAAATGCAGTTTTGAAGGGACAGAGTGCACCCAACGACCCCTTTCTGATAAGTTTCATGATCTTCTAGCCTCTGAAGTCTAGTCGAATCCTCTGGACCTGTTAGATCGAGTGACACATATCACGCCGCACCTGCACTGCACTCCTGGGCTCTGTCAGGCTTACAAGACACCAATCGGGATGTCACCTTATAGGTTGGTGTTCGAAAAAATGTGCCATCTACCCGTGGAAGTGGAACAAAAGGCATATTGGGCCATAAAGGAGATGAACATGAAGGCGTCGGCCTGTGAAGAAGAAAGGAAGTTGCAACTATAAGAACTGGAGGAGCTAAGGCTAGAAGCATTTGACCCAGCAATGTGGTATAAGGAAAGAACGAAGCTCTGGCATGATAAGAACCTCCGGGTCAAGGAACTCCGAGTAGGGCAGAAAGTACTTCTTTTTCAATTACAGCTCAAACTTATGCCTGGGAAGTTGAAATCCAAGTGGATAGGACCATACATCATAGTTGGCCTTCGAGCAAATGGAGCAGTGGAAATCCAATGAAGCGCCCCAAATTCTGTTCCTTTCCTCGTCAATGGACATCGGGTAAAGGTATTTAGGGATAATTCAGAATTGCATGTAGTGGAGGATGTGCCACTGCATGCATCCGTAATTATTGCCTAATCGGTAAGGCAAATGACTATTCTCAATGAACGCCTAGGTCAGGTAAAATGGGGAATGGAAGATTATCTGTACACTGACCTAGGGGATCTTGAGAATACTCATTTGCAGATGTAAATAGTTTAATTGCTTTCTAATATAAGAAAATCCAAACAAAGAAAAAAAATTAATTTTCCAAAAATATTCTCGAAGCACCAAACTCTTCAGGGAAATTGTTTTGTCACTCATACTCCTCGACCTGAGAACTTTGTGTTTCACTTTCAGTTTTGTATGGGATCGTGAGTTGCTAGGGGGAGGAAGGATTTTCAGAGCGAAATTTTGGAGGGAAGTCGGTTACCTTTTTTAAATTCAAAATCCACCTTTCTAGGAGACGTACGGTTGCTTACATCACCTTGCAACCGTTCGCCTGCCTATTCTAAAAGCAAAATAATTTTTATTCCTTTCCTTTCAAATTAGAAATTTTAACTGACTTCTCTCTCTCCTCTCTCACGACTCTCTCTCTCTAATTTCTCCCAAATTCTCTCAAACCCTAACCCCAAATTTTACCCTACCTTTTGTGAATCTTTGCAGAAAAAAAAAACCATGGAGAAGGCACAAGATACTGCTGCAAGGAAGGAAAACCCCGCCACCAAGCCACCGTCCTGCGATCCGTTCAAATAGCCGCCGGTTCTGGAGACTTTTCCAGTTCTTGATATACGCTCGGAATGGCGCCCGACTTCAGTTCCAGAACCCCCTAGCATCGGAAACCCTGAGGGGGAGGCGCTCTTAAAGAAGTTGGAGGATAAATTTGGCAGCAAAGAGGAGGCCATGCGACTCTTTACCCGTTTTTCGGCGTTCCGTCAACAACCGCAGATGATCCCTGACGAATTGACAGCTCAACTGCCGATTTCACACTCAGAGGGAACCCAACCCCAAGACCCACCACATGCAGAAACTAAGGCCGAGCCAAGACATAGAGGAACTGGAGGGCATTAGCGGTTTTGCGGACGAGATTGATAGAATGGCGGTGGACGATTCTGGGAATGAGGCCGCGAGGGAAGGTAATACTTTTGTTGTAGAGTCTATGAAGGAGGGAAACCCCAAATTTGTATGTTGAGGGGGGGAACCCTGAAGAGCCTGGAAATGTGCAGTGCAATTTTGTGATATCTCTCAATCTAACAGGTCCAGAGGATTCGACTAGGTCTCAGAGGGTAGAAGATCATGAAACTATCAGACAGGGGTCATTGGATCCACTCTATTTCTTCAAAAACCTCAACCCACTATACTACAACTAGCACAGGGAAGTAGAGGATCGATCCCACGAGGAAGAATGTGTCACGAAACTGTATTTGAGGATGTTTTGGGAAAAGGTGGTTGGCTGCTGCCACACAATTTTGTGGGTTGAATACTAGAACTACTGGGTATGAAAGACTCAAACTACTTTACTCTACCTACTGGGTCTAAGAAAAGAGAACGTACGGAACATGCATGACTTTGAGAAACGAAATGTTTTGAAGTTCTAAGGCAACTGGAGTTAACTTAACTAGATAGACTTTCCTAATTTGGACAAATAGAGACAAAGCAAACAGTGGGACAAGTTTCCTTAAACTCCAGGGTCTGGAAAAGCATGCAGAAAAGTAAAAAGACATGCAGAAAGTACTGACAGGGTCTGGAGAACATGAAGAAAAGCAAGGTACATGCAGAAAGTACTGACAAAAAGCAGATCTGATTCTCACTACCAACAAACTTCATCTTCTTGATTAATCAAACGAGAATATTAGAAAGAACAGAGCATTTAACACCATAAAAGCAGAGTAAACTTCAGATCTAAACTTAAAACGAGAAATTAAAGCCGAAACTAACAGATCTACACTACTGGACCTAGAGAATGCAGAAACAGAAAGTAAATAGCCATAATCATGCAAAACGTAAACAGCAAACACCAGCTCTGCGAAACTCCAACTCAAATCCACCACGATTCAACAAATCCAAACATCTCCAAACGTAAATCCACAGCCTCCAACAACAAACCAACAGATTTCAGCTCCAAACATCCAACAATAAACAAGACCGAAAGTAAAAAACAAGAAATAAACATCAACTCAGCGAGATCCAACAAAAACCAACATAAACTTCCATAATAACTCGAAATAGGTTCGAATCCAGCAGATCAAAGTCAGAAACTAGAGTACGAAACTAAAACCAACGGGTGCTTAAACGAAAACAAACTAAACAAAGCAAGATAAATATTGTTTCTTCGCCTTCACAAGACGGTGTTACACAACAGCAAACGATGAGAACCACAACGGCGGCCCGAAATCACCCCATCTCTATGTGTGCAACAAGTGAAACGAGTTTGAAGTGTGAAAAATAGGGAGCTAGGTATGATGTGTTGAAGCTGATCGAGAAATGATATATCCAGTCGTAAGTGATAAGTGATTGATAAAGAGCTGCCTTCTTCCTTAAGGTTGATCTCTTTATATAGGAGAGGCTCTGATCCCTAGGGCATCCTTTTGGTGATTTGACATTTGTGCCCTTGATTAATATGCTCTAAAATATTTGCTCTCTGCTTCTTTCTGCTCCTGTCGCCAACTTCTAATTCTCCAAGGTCCGAACGACGACATCTGAATTTCACCTCAATCTCATCTCTTTTGCATCTGCCAGGTCTGGTGACAACAACTCCTAGGTCCGACAGATTTATTACGCATCTGAACTCAGAAACACAGATTAGCGCCCCAAATGCGCAGAATTTTAACGCAAAACTAATGCATGAAACGAGCCTTATCAACCCCGTTTGAATCTGAGGGGGCAACCCCGACCATGTTTGCGGAAGGAGAAATCCCTGAAAAATCTGAGGGGGAAACCCCGAAAAACACTGAGGAAAAGACTCTGAAACCATATAAGGGGGAAACCCCGTCCATGTTTGCTGAGGGAGAAATCCCAGGGATGATGGGCCACTTGAGATTGTGGATCTGGACGATGTGCCAGAAGAATCGCCTGTAAATCTGAGAGAGTCGAGAAGAATGGTGCGAAGGAGCGCACTGGATGAGGTGAACGAAGGAGACAAGTCCAGGGGATCAGGATTCCTTGCCCCAGGGGCGGAAAGTGTGCAGGAGGGAGAGATGCCAGGGTCAGACGAAGAGATAGACACTGCTGAGGAGCGCCGCATGGCAATAGAGCGTAAGAGGAAGGCTAGAAGGTGGCCACTCCTCAGGCTAGGAAGTCACCGAGAACCTCTTCCGTCAAGGAAGTAACAGCGCTGCCCCGTGCACCATCTAAATTCACTGGACCTGGTAATGCAGATGCCGATACCGAGTCAGAGGAAGAGTCGGAGGAAGAAGAGGTACCGAACTACGAGCGGACAGAGATCTGGGTCACAAAGAAATTGTTGACATACATGGCGAAATTCGATGACCCCAAGCGAGCCCAAACATACAAAGATAGGAGTGCAGTGGGCAAGTTGGCTAAGTCGGAAAAACGCTTTGATCTGAAATCTCTGGAATACATCAAGTCGGAAGGGGAATTCATGTCCTTTATTAAGGACATTGGCTTCGAATGGTTGCTGAACCATAGTGACCAGGAGGTACCGCTCATAGCAGTGAGGGAATTCTTCTCAACTTTCAAGCTCAATCTCCTTCCGACTCAATCTCCTTCCGACTTTTCAACATAGAGCACGAGATGAGTATCAGAGAATGGTCTCTGAGAATGGTCTCCGAGGATGACGAAGGAATCTGGAATGATTGGATGTTCAGACCACCGAAGCATACCCCAGGATTTACACCGTAGACCGCATGGGAGTCTATCACGCATGGAAGGAGTGGAAAGTTCAAGACGAGTGTCTTGAAGGGCATGCACATTACGAACCATCTCTTAAGATTCGCTCAGGAGTTTATTGGATACAATCTGATGGGAACCGCAAGCTCCGCCCTTACCACCACTGAGTTATACTTCACATGGTGCATGTCCAAAAGAATTAAGGTCCACCTGGGTTGTTGGTTAGCACAAGCCTCCCATCAGATGGCCGCAAATCCCTCTCGCCACATGTACACTTGTCATTTGCTGGGTGCCTACACTGAACGGAATTTTGTGATGAAATTTGGAAAGGCGGAGCCCAATGTTATGATGTGTGAGCCACCGGAGGTATTTAGTATGAACTATTTTTTCAACAAGGGGTTGTTGTACATGGAAGGTAAAGAGGGAACCGGACCTGGTGGAGGGTGTGATGACTTTGGACGTGGAAGAGCTGCGAAAAGAGATGGTTTTGATGAGAGAGGAGCTCGGAGGGGCCAGAGTGGAGTTGCGAGCCATCAAGGAAAGTATTGATGTCTTGACCAACAGATCATCAACTCAGAACGAGAGGATAACTGACGCGGTCAATTTAATGAAAAGGATGGCAGAATGGCTTGAGGAGACGCTTTCCCTGACCCAGCAGAGGCAGCCTCTTAGACCCGGCTTTGTGGTCAGGCAGCCCGGTCAGGGAAGCTCATCACACCAGCAGCTCCCGCCCCAATCTAAGCCTTTGGTAGCCCTACTTACATCGCCATCCCTTGCGTCTGTATCTTTGAAGAAGCCCTTGTCTAAAACCCCTGTGATAGCTGAGGACGAAGCGCCGGTATCGCCAGCAAAGAAGAAAGTGAAGTTGAACCGCCCCAACGTACCACCCAAGTCTGGCTCCCGAGGGGGCCAGACTCAGAATTGAAATCCCCGTTGACCAATTAAATTTTATTTTTTAGTCGTTTTATTTTATCTTTATTTTATATGTTTGTGTTTTATCTGTGCTGAGCATGCTGTTTTTCTGTTATAATTCTGCTTTCTCCCACTTAGCCCAATTCTTGGTCTAAGTGTGAGAGGTTTATGTGTATAGTCAGCATATTATTTCCTGTTTTATATCTTTTTCTTCTCCCACTTAGCCCGTTGTCCGGTCTAAGTGTGAGAAGTTTTCTTGTGTTTTGAGTATGTTTGTTTTATGTGTTTTATTATGATTGTGTGCACCAACTCCCTTATTTCCCCTCTTCACTAGGATAGCTTGGAGACAACGGGGGAGTGAATGCAATCCATGCTCAGCATGTTTAAGAGTCAGTAGGTCTAGGAAGGTGATAAGTCGTATTCTAAGCCTTGGTTACTGGTCAGTATGTCGTGGTTTTCATGTATTATCTGCAAAAAAGTTGCTTAAGTGTGCAGGATTAAGGGATCCAAGTCAGTAGGAGACGGTTAGGACGTCCCAGGTGAAAAGAGCGCAAGATGGGTGCAATACTGACCAGGATGCATGCCAGAGAAAAGGCTCGAGATGGAGAAGAAGGATAGCTGGGTTGATAAATAACAAGGACAGAAAAGTCAATTCGCAAAGGAAGTCTACCCGTAAAAGCAAGGGCAAGCCTCCCTATAAAAGAAGTCACTTGGAGAGAGGGAAAGAGTTCTGAGTTCGAAAGTCTAACCATCACACTTAATTAGAATTCTTTATAGAAGATCAGTTCCTTCAGCATTGTCCAGTTCTTCTCGTTCCTCGCCACAACTATGGTCACCTGAAGTATTTCGTGAAGATCCTAACGTTCAAGTTATGAAGTTTCTATTTTGCATGTCTCTTTGGTTTGAATTTGCTTCGTTTTGCCTAGGAAAGTTAGATCTAGATGTTGCTTTTAATTTCTAAGCATTTGCATTATGTTCTTGAGTAATCTAGATCTGGAGTTGTTTGTTGAAGTTTGAAGTCATGTTTCAGTTTAAGTTTTCGTGCATGAGTTTCTTGTTCGGCGTCGTTATTACCATCGTGCATGTTAGTCAGTAGAAATAATCTGCAGTTTCAGCCGTTCATCTTAAATTTGAGCATTTTAATTAATGGATCTCGAGTTTGAAGTCATAAATCTCGAGTTGAAGCCACTCAGCCACCAGATATACCCTGTTGTCTATATTTCCCAAATTAGTAACTGTCTTCTTTTCACATGTCTCTGAGATACCTTGTCCCCTATTTTCATGAACACAACCACATGTCTGTTACTTTCACGCCTACTAGTCAGTAGAGTACCACCTTTACTTTCCGCCTAGATGAAGTCTCAACCCAAAAGCGTGGTAGCTAACCAAAACCACCCAGGAAGTATCACCACAATTATCCGAGCGTGTCCATCCTTGTGGGATTCGACCCTTACCTCCACTATACTAACCAGTAGAAGTGGGTTGAGGAAATTTATTTGATACCAGGTTCCAGTTGTCGTGCCAACGACTCAGCTAGTTTGGGATTTTCATCCTGATCAGTTGGACCCACTCCCTTAATTTAACACAACACCCGTAATCCTGCACTTTCAAAATGGCGCCATTACCGCGGATGGATTCATATCTGTTATTGTGTGTGATATTTTGGTGTATATATTGTTTATAACTTTTTCCTTTTCTTTTTATTTCAGTTTATGAGAAGTAGCTCGGCTCCTGGCCAGTCGAGACCAAGAATACTTCCCCGAGGAACGATACTCGTAACTACTCATTCTGGCCTGTCGACGGCACTGTCTGACCTAGGCACAAGTAGCGACGAGGAGAAAGAAGACATAATGTACGAACTCCCGGAGCTTCCACCCCAACTAGTAAGAGCGCTAGTGAGAATGGCTGACCAAGGTGAGGACAACCCAAAGCTCGCAACGCTTACTACGCATGCCGACGGAGATCCCCCACAAGCCATAGTGTCACCCCAGGCCAAACAACCTGTGATGTAAAACCACACATTATTGAAATTCTACCAACGTACTGTGGGAAGAGTTACGAGGGACCCTACGAATTCCTAAATGAGTTCTGCAAAATCTGTAAGGAGCATAGGCGGCCAGCAGGAGCAAGCGGGGATGACTACAGATTGAAAGCCCTACCATTTGTCCTAAAGGGAGAGGGCAACACCTGGTTCATGCGGCTGCCAGCCGAATCCATCAACACATGAGCCGATTTCAAGTCAGCTTTCCTAGCTGAGTTCTTCCCTTCTTCAAAGACAAGTGCATTGAAGAATTGAAGATGACGATATCATGTATAAGACAAGAGTACGATGAGACCCTGAGCGAGTATTGGGAGAAATACATGAGTCTTCTGGAGTCATGCCCTAACCACCACATGAAAGAGATAGAGGCGCACCACACCTTTTATGAGGGGATGAACAAGGAAACAAAGGATCTGGCGAATTCATCATCCGGAGGTGATTTCACACAGTTGAGGGTCAGTGAAGCCAAGAAGGTCTTACGCAAACTGCTGAATGCGAAAAAGACGTACGACAATGCTAGGGACGGGTAGAGCAGAGAGAGAGCAGCAAGTGCTTCGGGTACTGACCAGGAGGAAAGGATGGATCTGAAAATGGAGGAAATGAAGTAGGAGTTGCTGACCGCAATCAAACAGAACACTCCACGCCTTCTCCGACTGGTGGCAAAGAGGCTCCAGAGCTACAATATGATCAACCAAACGACCTGCCTGATATGGAGCAAGCCAATGCGCAGGGTACTACAATTCTAATGGAAATTGGATTCCGGGGAAGCAAAGGGACGCGCCATGGAGGGATCACCAAAACATCTGATGGGGAGATGGAAATCAGAATCAGAACCAAAGTTAAGGTCAGAATCAGCCCAACTCCCACCCGAACCAAAACTTCAACTGTGCCCCAACGAATCCTGACCACCAGGCTAACTGGGCAGGTAGAAACCAGCAACCTCAGAACCAAAACCCTCCAAACCAGAACCAGAACCCTGTCTATGTACCACCCCATCAGAGGAACTACCAAAACCAGAATCAGTATCAGCACAACCAGTACCCACCGAACCAAAACCAGCAAAATTTCCCGAACTACCAGCAAAACCCACCATCCCATTACAACCAGCACCAGGGTTCAAATCAGTTCCATCAACTAAACAGGTCAAGGAGGTCTATGGAAGACATGATGGGAGAGATGAACAGACAGCTAGTCCAGCTTGCAAACTCTGTGGGTGAAATGAAAGGGAACCCAGGGAAACTCCCATCTACAGTCCATGTACCTGAAAAGGCAAATGTGAGTAGAATCACACTGCGGTCTGGAACAGCCTACGAGGGACCTCAACTCAAGAGACCTATTGGAAAGTCTAGTGGAACAAGGGTGCCGAGCGACCAAATCTCAATGGAAGAACTAAAGAGGCCTCTGCCTCGGATGAAGGATCCGTTTTTTCTAGACGAAGAGCCTACCGGTGAAGAAAATGAAGAGAAGGCACCGTCTGGGGGCGAACAACTTGAAGAAACAATACCCGCATTGGAGCGTCGAACCCAGGAGGCACCAAGGAAAATCCGAAGAAACTTGTGGAAGAAGCTAAGGAGAAACCCTTTCCCTATCGGTTTGTTACGAAGAGGAAGAAGGAAAACCCTGTAGACTTCATGTCAATCTTTGGGAAGCTGGATGTTACCATACCATTCCTCCAAGCCGTGAGGCTACCCCCGTTGGGGAATTTTATCAAGGAGTTCATAGCCGGGAAAGCCCAGGAGGATGGAAAAATCATGGTGGAAGGGATAGCATCAGCTATTGTGCAGGAGAAACTACCACCCAAGAGAGCCGACCCAGGTATGTTCACTTTACCCATAACAATTGGAGATGTAAAAATCGAGCATGCAATGTGTGATCTGGGAGCATCTATCAATGTTATGCCTTTATCCATTTATAATCGGTTGAAGGGGGTAAAGCTGTCAAACACTTGGGTGTTGATCTAACTGGCTGATAGGTCATGTATAAATCCGGAAGGTGTGTTAGAAAACGTGTTGGTCAGAATACAAGATTTTACTTATCCTGCTGATTTTTATGTGATTTAGATGAGTGAGCCAGAAGCTAGGGAGTCTAGCGGGATATTGTTAGGGAGACCGTTTTTAAGAGCAGCTAAAACAATCGTGGATATTGCTGAGGGGACAATATGCATAGACTTTAATGGTGAAAAATTTATTTTTGACATCAATGAAGCCATGAAAAAACCGATAGATTCTGAAAATCTATGCTATGTTGAGGTTATTGACCCCCTAGTCCAAGATTTTCTTGAGACCGAGTTATTGCAGGAGAAACTCCAAGCCTTAGATGTGTATGCTCAGGCTGATGTGGAAGCAGCTGCATGGTGTGATCTGATCAGTAACCGGGGGTTAACTGACGAGGAGATAGAAGAAGCAATCAGGGAATTCTGTCAGAAGTCGGAAGTCGCGGGAGCCGTGGGGGCTTTATTACCACCAGTATGGAAGAAATATCAGATGGTGAAGTAGAGCAAGAGGGGGATTCTACGAAAAACCCTCTACCTATAGACACACTACCCCCACAAGTGAGTTGAAGAAGTTTCCAGCGAACCTTAAGTATGCCTACCTCGGGAAGGAAGACTCGTTCCCTGTGATCATTAATAGCGGGCTAACTGAAGAGCAAGAAGCAAGGCTACTGACCATGCTGAGTAAAAACAAGAAGGCTATTGGATGGAGCCTTACGGACTTGGTGGGGATAAGTCCAGATGTCTGCATGCACCATATTAGGTTGGAAGAAGGAGCCATGGCACATAGAGATTCGCAGAGGAAGGTGAACCCCAATATGCGCGAGGAGATACTGAAGGAGATCTTGAAATTTCTCTCACTAGGCATTATATATTCGGTACCCGATAGTGATTGGGTCAGTCCGATCCATATGGTCCCCAAGAAATCCGGGATCCAGGTGGTTAAGAATGAGAGGAATGAGCTAGTGCCCACCAGACTGGTCACTGGATGGCGAATGTATATAGATTATCGCAAGCTGAACACTGCAACCAGGAAGGACCATTTCCCCCTGCCATTTATCGATCAAATGCTGGAACGACTGGCTGGGAGGAAGTACTTCTGCTTTTTGGACGGGTACAGTGGCTACTTCCAAATTTATGTGAACCCCGAGGACCAGGATAAGACCACGTTCACCTGCCCGTTTGGAACCTATGCGTACAGACGTATGCCCTTCGGCTTATGCAACGCCCCGGGTACGTTCCAACGATGTATGGTGAGCATATTCTCGGATTTGATAGAAGATTTCATAGAGATCTTCATGGATGATTTCATGGTCTACGGAGACTCTTTCGACTCGTGCTTACAGCGTTTGGATGTAGTGCTAGAAAGATGCCAAGCAAGGAATCTGGTTTTGAATTTTGAGAAATGCCATTTTATGTTTACCGAAGGAATCATCTTAGGACACGTGAGGTCAGAAAGAGGAATCCAGGTGGATCAAGCTAAGGTGGATGTCATATCCAAATTACCCTTCCCTACTAATCAGAAGGGAATAAGAGATTTTCTGGGGCATGCTGGATTTTATCTAAGATTTATCAAGGATTTCGCCAAGATCGCCCAACCTCTTACCAGACTCCTCCAGAATGAGGTGGAGTTCGTTTTCGACGAGCATTGCAAGGCTGCCTTTGACCTTCTCAAGGAAAAGTTGATATCTGCACCAATCATCCAAGCTCCTAGCTGGGATCAACCTTTTGAGGTAATGTGTGATGCTAGTGACTATGACGTGGGGGCCGTACTGGGTCAGAAGATCGATGGGAAAAGGTACGTGATATTCTATGCATCTAAGACCTTGAATCAAGCCCAACGGAACTATGACACCACCGAGAAAGAGATGTTGGCTGTTGTTTACTTATTCGAGAAGTTCGGGCAGTACTTGTTAGGATCCAAGGTCAGCGTCTATACTGACGATGTGGCCATTAAGTATCTCATTGCAAAGAAGGAGTCAAAACCCCGACTAATCAGATGGGTACTTCTATTGTAGGAGTTTGATTGGGAAGTTGAAGACAAGAAGGGGGTCGAAAACAAAGTAGTGGACCATTTGAGCAGAATAGTGCAAGAAGGAAACAGTGAGGATGTGCAAGATCGATTACCAGAAGAGCATTTGTGTGAGGTGATTTTTACCACAATGAAGATCGATTGGGAAGAAGTAATGAAGCTTACTGGGCAGAAGATTACGGTCAAGGGTAAAGAGTAAGTAGGGCAAGAGCCCTGGTTTGCAGACCTAGCCAACTACCTAGTAACAGGAGAGCTTCCAGGAGTACCAAACGTTACAAAGGCTCAGAGGATGAAGATCAAGAGTGAAGCAAAGTATTATTTCTGGGACGATCCCTACTTATGGAAGGCAGGAGCCGACCAAGTTATAAGGAGGTGTGTTCCTGACAGGGAGCAATGAGATGTGCTGATGCACTGCCACTCCTTGGTATGTGGAGGACACTTCGGACCTAGGAAGACCGCAAGGAAGGTACTGGACAGCGGATTCTACTGGCCAACTTTAAACAGAGATGCATACGAGTTTTGCAAAGGCTGTGATCGTTGCCAACTGACCTGTGGGATCTCCGCGAGAGATGAAATGCCGCAAGTTCCGGTGATTCTTTGTGAAGTGTTCGACGTTTGGGGCATGGATTTCATGGGTCCTTTCCCTTCATCTTATGGGAAATCCTACATCCTGGTGGCAGTCAACTATGAATCAAAGTGGATCGAAGTCAAGGCCACGAGCACTGGCCAAGGAGGTTGCTAAGTTCCTCAAGAGTCATATATTTAGCCGATTCTGGATACCAAGGGAGATCATATCCGATCAAGGAACTCATTTTTGCAACCGTACAGTCGAAGCCTTGATGAAAAAGTACGGGGTCCATCATCGCCTATCTAGTCCTTACCACCCTCAGGCCAACGGGCAAGCGGAGATCTCAAACAGAGAGGTAAAAAGCATCTTGGAGAAGACAGTCAACCCTTCCAGGAAGGATTGGAGCACAAGGTTGGAAGATGCTTTGTGGGCGTATCGAACAGCCTACAAGACGCCTATAGGGATGTCTCAATACCGCATTGTTTTTGGGAAGATGTGCCACTTACCAGTGGGAATTGAACAGCGAGCATACTGGGCAGTTGAATAAGTTAACATGGATGCTAGAGCCTGTGAGGAGGAAAGGAAGCTGCAGCTACAGGAGCTGGAAGAACTCAGATTGGAGTCATTTGACTCAGCCATGTGGTACGAAGAGAAAACAAATATGTGGCACGATAAAAATCTGAGAACCTAGGATCTCCAAGTTGGCCAGAAAGTGCTACTCTTCCAGTCAAGACTGAAACTAATGCCTGGGAAACTCAAGTCAAAATGGTCGAGATTTCAGGGAGTATCCCTAACTCCGAACCTTTTGTCGTAAATGGGCATAGGCTGAAAATATATAGAGAAAATGCGGAGATGTGTGTAGTGGAAGAAATTCCACTACACTCTAATAGCATCTGATGACCAGTAGGAAAGGGGTTTGGAGTTCCACCTGGCCAAGTTTATATGATTTGTGCTTATTGACCAGGTAGAATTTCAAACACCCTTAGTAATGATGTAAATATTGTGAATATTTAGTGATTTAATTTTAAGCAAGTAGGAAAATATTAAAAATACTAAAAAGATTTTCAGACCTTAAATATTAATTTAGAGTACGTACTGACCATGGAGATGCCAATTTGGTGAAACTCTGAGTTATATTTAAGAGTCCTTTTATTGCTTTATATCTATTTTTAGCTAATTGAGAGCAAATTTGAAATTTTGTAGGGTGCAACTTTGCAGGGCGAGAACAATGATTAGGATGGAGCGTGGATCAGAGATGTGACAGGAGCGTCCAATCAGCTGCGGGAATGCTCAACCGCCTCCCACCTGAAGCATCGCGACCGGTAACCGTCTGCTACCAGTCAAAACCCTCAATTGCCCACCCCACTATAAAAACCCCCCACCGCCTATTCCCCTTCACTTTACAAAACCCTTACCTACCTTCTATCACCCAGAAAACAACCACCCCTATAACCGCCGCAAACCGCAACAAGATACCGACAACCACCCTTTCCAAACCATGGAAAAAAAGAAAATGACCACCAGCGAGAAGAAGTCGGAAGATTCGACAACCATGGAAGCGTAGCCGCCGAGCGCGCAGCATTCTCAACCAGCGCCACCACAACAAATTCCAGCGACGGTCCCGTTAGACACGCTTGCGGCTTACCTGAGACAGCAAGACCCAAACAGAGATTGGACGGCGACCTTGGCAGGATTCGGACAAATAGGAGGAGTGCCGGCGATACCGACCCCTACCCCAGAAATTGTAACCACCATCAACCCGCCTACCACCACCCCAACTTCCTCAAATCCCACATCCGAAAAAACCTCTCCAACGGCAACTGCACCGTCGGAACCCTCTAACCCTTTTCTCAAACAACTACAAACAGAGCCACTCGACGTTAGCGAAGGAGGGGAGGATAAATCAGAGGAAACACCGATCGCAGGGCCCTTAACCCAAGAAGCAGAGAGAGAGGAGATAGATCTGAACGAAATTGCCAGGAAGCAAGGGCTAATGACTGATGATTAATTCCAGTCAGTTTTAGGTGGGGGAGATAGGATAGTGATAATTGTCGAGGGGGTGGCTGAGGTTATGGACCTCGCATCCCAGGCAGTAGGGAAAGGTGAAGCATCCATGGTGGCAGAGGACTCAGAGTGTGTTGTCCACAAACTAGTACAAGAAATGGGAGTAGAACAAACCGAAGAAGTGAAGCAACCTGAAGAGGAGAGGCAGGAACCAGAGACACACCAGTAAGAGAAAAGGAAGGATGAGAAAGGAACAAAGGAAGAGGCCGAAGTACAACCAGAGGAGCCGGAAACTATAGCCCTAACCGTGTCAAAACCAAAGCCAGTCAAGAGGAAACTAGTGTTGAAAAACGACCCCAAGGAAGAAAGGCAGAAGCCTAAGAGAGTGTCACAGAGATGTTTAGGAGAATGGACGTCCAACAAGGCAAGAGCAAACACGGCAGCAGATGCAGTGGAGATCTCTAGTGAAGACGAGAGGACTACTCATACAAAACCTGGGGATGAACCATCGACAACTAGTCGGGAGGACGCGCCAATGGCAACAGGCACGGTTTCATCAAACACCAAATGACCAGGAGGAAGAGGCTGACAAGGTGGTTGAGGGTCTGGACCTCGCGTTGGAATCAGTAGGTCAGGAGGAGGCGATAAATGATGATACCAATACCAGCGTGGTGACTGAGCCTACTGCCCAAGTGGACCTTTCAACACCAGTCAAGGAGGAAGCTAAGGCAAATGAAGGTGAAGACAAGTACCTCCAGGAGAGGAAGAGAAAAGGAAAGGCTGTTAGAGTTTGTATACTAGAAATCACTTTTCGAGTGATTGAATACTGTTAAAACTCTTATTTTATTTCCAAATGAATAAACAAATTATTTTTGTCACAATGTTGTTATGTTTTACATTTAATGGATGTTTATTGCATATTTAAATGTATAAGTAACTTAAAAAAGTCTAAGTCTTTGTTTTAGTAGACCGGTTGTAGGTGTCGTTCAAGGTAACACGGTCAGTTCTAAACAAAGAAAAAGAATAATTTCACAACCTAGATAGGCTTAGACTACCTATCATGAAAGGTTGCAATGCCAGTCCAATTATTTCTAAGCCTTACTGAAATAAGATGACGTTAGTGTGGTATAGCACTGAATGGATCTAACATCGAGACGGTCTTTATGCTATCTACTAAAAGACGAGGTCTCGTAAATTATTTCTCAATCAATGTACGTTAGCATTGAGCATACGGTATTGATTATGCACTACTTTGACTTACCAAATGGTGCGGGTTTTTCGCAGCCCAATAAGCCTGGTATATTGGGTAGTGGTGATTAATATCTAGCGGTGCTAGGATTGCTATTATGTTGAATCGTGCGCGAGGTGAGTCTCGTTTGATAGCATCCTCAAGAGAAGCTTGAAATAAGGTTTTATTATTCGGAACCTAGCTAGTTGGAGTTTAATTACCCTATGAATAATAAATAAGATTTTCTTGCTGAGTCCTCTCTTGGAATAAATAAGATATTAATTAATTAAGTCCATAGCAGACAATAATTAATTAATGGATGTTTCTATCTTAACCGCGGGAAATAAATATAAAGTAATGGAAACCCGAAGTACTTATAATTTCGGATTTGGATGGGGAGTGCAATATTACTTCTGTAGTGGCTGCTCGTAATATTCCAATTTTAAGCTTATATTAAATTGGGTTTAATTTAATTAGTAAAAAGCTAATTGGAAGAGCCCATATCCAAAGCCTTCCATAGATCCCTGACTGGGCCCAATATGTGACTTATTATAAATAGTTGAATAAAGGAGACAGAAAATAGACTTAATTTTTATTCAAAATTTTCGGCCCCCCTATTCCTAGGAGTGGTCGAATTCTTCTCCTCCGTGGGAAAGGATTTCTGTCTTCTCTATTTAAGTCCTAGTGCACTGGTGAGATCAGCCCACCCTGATATCAGTTCACAGTCCAGGAACCAGTCAGAAGATCCGTGGTTTGGTACTAAAGTTCTTCACGTGGAGAAGACGCTAGCTATCTTCGATTCTTTGAAGAATCATCAAGGTGTAATGGCTGAACCTTTATTAAAGCATGTTTTAGGTTTCAATTAATTTAAAGCATGTTATTATTTGAGTTATGAGCATGATATGTGAGATAATTACGCGAATAGAATTTGTCTAAATAATCCGCTAAATAGATCTGAATTATTTGTAATTGATTTATGTGTGCGCTTCCGCTGCCAACCCCTTCAAAATCCCCTGCCAAGAAGAAGCAGGTCGTAAAGAAACAACGCACGGCCAACACCAGCACCAACATAGTGATCCGAGAGCTAGAAGAGAGAAAGAGGTTGAGTGACAATGACTACACTTCCAGCGAAGAATCGGAATCAGAGAGTGACGTCTCTCTAGACGGTGAGGTGTACCATGAGCAGCAGCTCCCTGACAACCACCAAGAGCTAGTCCACCCTCCGGTAGAGAGGATTGTGTACCGACGGTGGTGGGTGGAGATCACTGATGAGTTGATGGAAGACAAGAAGCATTACAACACTAAGAAGCTTCAAGACACCTTCGGCGATAAGAAGGATAACAACAAGCAAGTTAAATGCGGCAAGGTACTCCACATACCCTCTCTGGATGAGTTTTCTGTACGTGACCCTTTCCTGGCCAGTATGGGAGCGTTGGGTTTGTAATGGTTGTTAGAGAATAGGGACCCGGAGATATCGATGAGGTTAGCCAAGGAATTTTTCACTACGTTTAAGTTCCAAGTCACAACGGACCTAGACGAGGTGTCAATTTTCTTCAGAATATTTGGTGGGGAGTTGTCCATGAGCCTGATAGAGTGCACTGTGCGATTGGGGATGTGTAGCCTGGAGGAGGCTGCACTTGGGATTCTGGACAGCTTACCAATGCCACCTGATAGCTACCTACCCAGCCAGAAACTTGTCCCTCTGCAACATACTATGAGCCTTCGTGCACAACAACATATTCATAACTGAGGCAGATGACCTATCTCCGATGTATATGGTCGACTCTCCTGGCCTGTTCGATATCCCTTCTTCGTCCGCACCAACATCATGTACTATCGAGAAGGAGTCCCTCAGTTCTAGCCAATGGGAGAAGCCCCTGGTGGGAAGGCACAACAAGGCCAAGAGGGGCGAGTTGGGCAGAACAACCAAGCGCAAGGGCAGAGGCAAGCAAATCTGGAGAGGGTAGTAGCCGAGCTAGCAGAGGAGAACAGGCAATCGCGGGCAGAGATGGCGAGACTGACAAGCCTGATGGAAGGTGTACTTAAGGAGTTAGCGAGAGGAAATGAAAGCACCGGAGCTAGACCAAGTGGCCATGGAGGCCAAGTTGATGAACCCAATGAACCCGGGAAGAAAGAAAGTGATGGACCGGAGGAGATAGAAGAGAACCCAATAGAAGCTACTGAGGAGGAACCCAAAGAATCACCTGCACAGAGCACTGCCCTGAGGAGGAGCAAGAGGAATGTTCGACAAGGCACCCCGCCAACCAGTTAGTTATGTGTCCAAACCCAATTCATAACACTTAGCCTATCTAATAGTCTAAGTGTGAGAAGTAAAAGGTTTGCTACTTTGGCGCATGTATGTTTTTATGTTTCTGCCATGTGCATGTTAGCTCACACTTAGCCCACTACGTAGTCTAAGTGTGAGGAGTTTATATGTTTATGTGTCATGTTTTGTAATATCTGTTTTGTTTGTTAAGTCTATATATATCTAAAACTCTCCCACTTAACCTATTGCATAGTCTAAGTGTGAGAAGTTTTTAGATATAGTATGCGATTGTTATAATTATGTGTCTGTCATACTAGCCATTCCCATTTTTTCACTTCACAGCCCGTATCTGGGGCAAACACTTGTGAAGAAAGAGGGGGGAGCAAATGGCCAGTATAACATGTATATATGTGTTATTCGATTTAGTTGCATGTTCGTGTTTTTAGGGTTTGTTTAGATCTAGGATTTATGCGTGTTTTATGAATGGGCTTAAATCTCAACTGCCTCAAACTGACGGTGGGGAGAATTGAGGGAGATAAGGCATGCTGGAAAATAGCAACACCCCCCAGTAGCCCCTAGTCGGTATAGATGATGTAAGTATGAAGGAAAAAACCCATCCTTTAGGTCAGACATGAAAGCCCTCTTAAAATGGTGAGTTAGAAGCCTAAAGTGGAACTACTTTCTACTAAAAATATAAAAAAAGAAGAGTGACTGCCACATGATGTCTAGGGCAAGGTGAACGCGTGTAGCAAACCCTGAAGGCAATAGGAACCCCCCCCCCCCCCCTCCATCGCAAAAAAAAAAAAGAAGCTAACCTTAGAACCCCATTTTCTAACCTGATCTACACCCCGAAATAACCCATCAGCCACTGGGGCTGTGTGTGTGGCTGAAGAAAAGGAAATCAAAGAAAGAAGGAGAAAATTGATCTGGAAAAATTCCAGATCCAAAAACAAATAAAAAGTAATAAGGGTAGCAAAGGCACATAAAACATCAAAGAAAATGATCGGAGATACTTGACCACAAAAAAAAAGAGGAAGAAGGAATAAGGGTGGCGAAGCCACAAGGAAGCTACTGACCCGTTGGAGGCCAATATCAGAAATTGTCCAGCCGAAGAGAAGCACTAGCCAGAAACCCAAATGCACACAGTTCGCCCATATCAAATAAAGCAGTTAGTTTTTAAACCTTAGAGCCTTAGGACCATCCACCCCAAACACTACAAACCAATAGCCTCGTTCCAAGCCTTATAGACCTTCAGGAGCTGCGCGTGAGATATGAGTCCGAAGCATCTGTATTTAGCATTGAGAGAAAATAGTCCTAACATCCCCTGTGAGGAATGAGTGACTGAGTGAGTCCAGTGTTTGGCCTAGAGTTGAGTTATCCTGACAAGCAGATATGCTGACTTGGGAGGAAAAGGGGGGGCAGCGGAAGTTCAAGGCTGCCTAAGGCCGGATTGCACCTGATCCCAAGGGGAGGGATAGTTGAAAGTATAGCCTGTTCTATGTGTTTAATTGGTTTATGTGCTTATGTATTTGTGTCGTTGTTGTTTTTCTTTTCTTTGCGTCAGAGTCTAGAGTCTTGTGTCTAGGTTAGGTAGAGTCGGTCAGGGGGAGTAACCAGGCTCGAATTCGACTTATTTCTTTTTGTTTGTCTTCACGCTTGAGAACAAGCATGTGGTAAGTGTGAGCAGTTTAATAAGTCGTATTCTAAGCCTTGGTTACTGGTCAGTATGTCGTGGTTTTCATGTATTATCTGCAAAACAAGTTGCTTAAGTGTGCAGGATTAAGGGATCCAAGTCAGTAGGAGACGGTTAGGACGTCGCAGGTGAAAAGAGCGCAAGAAGGGTGCAATACCGACCAGGATGCATGCCAGAGAAAAGGCTCGAGATGGAGAAGAAGGATAGTTGGGATGATAAATAACAAGAGCAGAAAAGTCAATTCGCAAAGGAAGTATACCCTAAAAGCAAGGGCAAGCCTCCCTATAAAAGAAGCCACTTGGAGAGAAAGAAGGAGTTCCGAGTTCGAAAGTCTAATCACCACACTTAGTTAGAATTCTCTCTAGAAGATCAGTTCCTTCAGCATTATCCAGTTCTTCTCGTTCCTCGCCACAACTATGGTCACCTGAAGTCCAGAAGTCCACCGGAGAGTCATCATCCTATCGTTCCAGAAGTCCAGAAGTCCACCAGTTTGTCGTCGTAGTATAGCAGTCTCATCGCCCGGAGTGGCATAAACAATCTTTAATCGCTTTCCTAGTTTAAAGTTTACTTGCTTTCTTCTTTGGATCTGTTGCAAACATTAATTCTTGTTGCCTTTTGAAGTATTTCGTGAAGATCCGAACGTTTAAGTTATGAAGTTTCTATTTCGCATGTCTCTTTGGTTTGAATTTGCTTCGTTCTGCCTAGGAAAGTTATATCTAGTTGTTGCTTTTAATTTCTAAGCGTTTGCATATGTTCTTGTTGAGTAATCTAGATCTGGAGTTGCTTGTTGAAGTTTGAAGTCATGTTTCGGTTTAAGTTTTCGTGCATGAGTTTCTTGTTCGGCGTTGTTATTACCACCGTGCATGTTAGTCAGTAGAAATAATCTGCAGTTCCAGCCGTTCATCTTAAGTTTGAGCATTTAAATTAATGGATCTCGAGTTTGAAGTCATAAACCTGAGTTTAGCCATGGAGTTTGTGTTCATATGATTTTTGTTAATACTTGGTGAAGAGAAAAACATCAAAATCAACTTTTTCTTTGGGCTACTTTTACTTTTTAAGTACTTTTTACTTTTGTCTTTTACTTTTAAGTTGTACATTCCAGACCTGTCAAAAAGCCACTCAGCCACTAGATATACCATGCTGTCTATATATCCCAAATTAGTAACTGTCTTCTTTTCACATGTCTCTAAGATACCTTGTCCCTTATTTTCACGAACACAACCACATGTCTATTACTTTCACGCCTACTAGTCAGTAGAGTACCACCTTTACTTTTCGCCTAGATAAAGTCTCAACCCAAAAGCGTGGTAGCTAACCAAAACCACCCAGGAAGTATCACCACAATTATCCGAGCGTGTCCATCCTTGTGGGATTCGACCCTTACCTCCACTATACTAACCAGTAGAAGTGGATTGAGGAAATTTACTTGATACCAGGTTCCGGTTGTCGTGCCAACGACTCAGCTAGTTTGGGATTTTCATCCTGATCAGTTGGACGCACTCCCTTAATTTAACACAACACACGTAATCCTGCACTTTCAGAAGGTTTAGGAGTTAGTTTTTCTTAGGATTTTTGTGTTTAGCATGAACTGGTGATAATAATAAGGCAAGATTCTCTTAGTAAGAGTAATTGAGAATAGGATGCACTACAACTTTGAGACCTCTTTCCTTTAAAAGCTGAAATCGGTTTGAAAGAAGCAAGAACGATAGAAGGTGTCTTAGCTAACCTAGTTGTAAAGACCCACTACATAAGTGAGTTATAAGCCTTAACATTGAGCGCTAACATATTAAAAAATGGGATTACCACCTGATGCTTATGGAGAATAATTTAGGAAGGAGATAAATAGGGGAAAAAGAAGAAAAAAATTAAACATCTGGAGGTATAAGCTGGACGAAGTCCAGAGGAGGTAAATAAAATATATATATATATATACATTTTGGAGGTATAAGCCGGACGAAGTCCAGGAAAATGAGGAGGTATAAGCTGGACGAAGTCCAGGAAAAAAAGGAGGCATAAGCTGGACGAAGTCCAGAGAAAAAACAGAGAAGGAAGAATAGGAAATGAGGATAGAAGGAGAAATTCTCATAACCCAAGGCATCAGTGGCAAAAAATAACTAAGAGTGATCGATCCTAACATCCCTGGTGAAGAATGAGTGATCGAGCGAATCCAACAATTAATAAGCTATAGGCTATCTGGACGAGCTGATAGACCATCTAGGTAGATGAAGAGAAGGGGAGGATTTGGAGTGTGTAGACTATTTGATTGACCTTAAGCTTGTGGGGACGACTGCTTAAAAGTTTGAACTAGTTCATGCCTATGTGTTTTATTTTCCTAAGTGTTTGTTTTTCTTTTTTTTTCTTTTGTATGTCAGTAGAGTGTCTAGGTCTAGGAGTCTTTAGGAGTCGGTCATGGAATAACCATGCATTAAAATTCGTCTTATTTCTTTTTCTTGTCTTTATACTTGAGGACAAGTATGGTTTAAGTGTGAGCAATTTGATAAGGCTAATTTCATGCATTGGTTATGGGGTTAAATTATGTGATTTCCTGGGTCTAACAAGGTTTTATAAGCCAGGTGTGTAGAGAAACTGCCAGATTCAGGAAGAAGGAGAGAATCACCTGGAGAAGGAAGTTGGCAAAGGAAACAAGTAGAAAAGAAGGAGAATTTACCAAACGAATGAGCATTCTATACAAGGGCAGAATGGGAATTACAAAGAAGAATCTAGAAGCTCCATGCCTACAAATAAGAATACGCGACTTACATGACGGGAGGGATCATCATTATCATTTTACTTAGCTCTTAGCTCAGCTTCTCTACACACACGCACTTTTTTGGGGGGAAAATTTGTTGGGGGTTCACGTTAGAAAATACATTTGGAGTTGTGTAACACCGTCTCCATGGGAAGCGAAGATACAATCTGTTTTCCTGCTTTCGTTTATGTTCCTGAATTTCCCGAGACTTCGTCGTTCGAAGCTCGATCGTGTTTTGTTAACTTTCTGCTGGATCCGCACTTTATTAGCTATGGAAGTTGTTATTTCGTTTTCGTTTCATGTTATTGCTTCTTTTCTGTTTACCTTTGATGGATGTTGGTGATTGATCTGAGTTGAAGTTTAACTCGCATGGAGATTTGTGGTTGATCGGCTGAATTTGGTTAAATTTGTGAAGATCGGAGATGGAATTTGTGTTGGTTGGTTGTGGATGGCTTGGATCTGGAGTGGATGAAGCATCCAGTGTTTGGATCTGTTCACGCTTGCATGGTTGCAATGTTTAAATTCTGTTTTCTTGTTTACCTCGGTAGTTAATTGCATAATCGGTTTAATTTCGTTTACCCTGTTTCGATCTTCGCTTTACTCTGTTTTCCTCTGCATTTTGTGATCAAAGTTTGAAGAAGATGATGTCGCTGTTAGTTAAGCCTTTAGTTAGTTAATCTGCAGCTTTTTCATTCGTACTCTGTTGTTTTTGGGAGATGCTCCCCACACTCTGTTTTTCCTCTGTCTAGGCCAGTTTTAGGAAGTCGTTTACCGGGTCTGGTAGTCATTTCAAACACGTTTGGTTATTATTGTGCTTATTCGGTTATCTCTACCTAGATATTGTTGTTAGGATAGAGCATTTCATTTTCCGAGTCTAGGAATTAAATCTCAACCCCGAGAAAATTGCGTGGCAACAGCCAAAAATAGTGTCCACGTCTTTTAGCATGTTTACTTATGCATCCGTCTCTGTGGATTCGGTCCCTGCTTCCCTGTACTAATCCTTTTTAACATAGTGGGTTGAGGGTTTTGAAAAGCGAGGGGTAAGATTTGTGTGCACCAACGACAGAGGTTTCAAGGGTTCCTTGAGTTCCTAGACCCTGTGATCTAGCGGATTCTCTGGATCTAAGAAATCTTAATTTTATTTTGCACTTCACACTTGTCTTAGCCTACCCTCACTCTTTCACTTAGGGAACAAGAAATAAAGATACTAAGAATATATGGAAAGATATGCTAAATAATACTAAACAAAATAATAGACATATGAGATATTTGTAGAGATATTCTCGTATCAACTTCCCTACGGTTAAAATCCACCTTGTCCTCAAGGTGTGATCCACAACCCAATGAAGAGCAACGCAAACCGAAGCTTCATCAAGATATCCCCTCCTGGATCAAATGTACAAGATCACCCTGTCCAATTACATTTTCCAACACCGAATCCCATCCTAATTGGGGCATACACAAATATATATTCCTTCACCACCAATAGACTGTGACCCCTTAGAGATACAATCCACTGAAGCTGTTACTCCATCATCATTGCTGATCTGCCGACACAAATCCAGCCCAATTTGAATGCACTCTAAAGATTCATGTTGAAGCATTGGAGAAACTGATGAAGTTTTTAGAAATCCATCCTCCTCTCCGTATTCCATCAATGAATCTTCCTCCGTATAGAATTTTCGAGTCTGCCTCGTAGTAGCAGATTTCAATTTCTCCTCTACTGATACATTAGGAGCGTCCTCTGCCATGGGCCGATCAACAGAATCCATGGGCTAAAACCACCATCATTGCTTTTATTGTCCTCAAGCATCACCGTATTGAAATTCCGAGGGCATGTGGTAGCAACTTCATCAGGAGTGAACTCATTTATGGATTTCAAAACTACCATAAACTGCATCTACGTTAAGGAGGTCGATGCGGTGATCGGTTGCATCAAGTCGAGCCTCTATCCTTTTGTGCACACCTCGAATAGTTGATCAAGCATTGCTTGAATCGGGTTCACCGTTGTGGAGGCTAAATAAGGCTCCAAGACACGTGCTGATTCCAACTTGAGTTAGGGTCGGGGGAGAGTAGCTGATTGTATGTCGAGACCTCGTGGAGGGGTTGTCCCGGTGTGTCCCAGTAGGCTGGTGGGTCCCACCTGGTAGGACGTCAACTAAGCGGTGGTGGCGAGTACATATCTGGCTCGTAGAACGGTGATTGCTGATATGTGGTGGTCTGGCGCAGCCATGGTGGGTCCCAACTAGTGGGCTGTTAGAACTGGTAGGGGTGACGCTGCTGGTGCCCGTCCGGCTGGTAGGGCAGCGGCTGTCGGTGGTATTGCCAATCTTGTGGATCGGCTGGTTGATGATCGGACGACAGCAGCTCTTCCATCCATGGGTGGTGCCTGGCGGTTGTTATTGCTGATGTCCAAAGGTCCTCGTTGGACACATAAATAGAGAGTAAGACGGTGATTTCCGTCGTGGAGGCGGCGATTGTGGAGGATGAGCACGAGATGAAAGCACCAATTTGTTAAGGATCAAGTCCTTAACTCGGATATTTGCGTCGAACGTCGCGGGAGCTATTGCCTGACGATCACTCTGGCGTCAAATTTAAGGATATAAGGTAGTCGTCGGAGCATTGTCGGTCGATCAAACCTGGAATGATACGATAAAAGCGTAAAGATAAAATAAAAGGATAACTGATATTTCTCAATGAAATAGAAGAATACAATATTTCCTATTTATAAGACTATTCTAACTTAGGGAACAAGAAATAAAGATACTAAGAATATATTGAAAGATATGCTAAATAATACT
>NC_062970.1:15545991-15611009 GCF_023119035.1 Salvia hispanica
TATTGGAGATGCGGTCGACGTAGATGGTGAAGAGGATTCCAAAGTTGATCCCCTTCCTGTTGAGCAAACTCCATATCACGTCCATCTCGGTTTGGGAGACACTCCCATCCTCAATCCGGGCAAACATTAACTGCGTCATCGCCCGGTGGAGGTATCGAAGGACGGGGTTGCGGATGGAGGAAGACTTTTCATAAGCCGTCACGAAGTCCTCCCCTTCGATCGTCATAGCTCTCCACATTTCGGAGTAGTCATACTCCACCTCCTCGTCGAGGTAGGGGTTGTAGCACTGGAACACCTCGCACAAATCCATCATCGTGAATGTGTGGTTGTGGTTGCCGATGCGGAAGTCAATGGACTTGGAATGCGGGTGCGTCGGTCCTTATTGACCCTAAGAGTACTTAGAAACTCAAGAGTGAGTCTCCGGTATGATGGCCACCTCCCACGAAACATATGGCCGAGGCCATTCCATTCACTGACATCGCACAACGCCCAAAAGTCTTCAATAATCCCCAAAGTGGCGAGGGGAAGATCATGTGGGTACCTCGAAGGCGTAGTCTCTTTAGCCGAGACTTTCTTCCACATCGCCTTCTGTGCTTCCAACGGAAGGCTAATCCCGCAGCTCTTCGCGTTCTCGGGCTTGCCTCGTGTTGTCATTTTCCTTCAAAGAAAGACCAAGCTCGATAAAAAGAGCACAAAACAAGTGAATAACAAGGGTTTCCCCCAAACTTGCTATCAACCAAATAATAATCCAAAAATAAATCACGTTATGCAAGTTTGTATCTAGCATGCGTTCTAAGGTGATTCATGACGACATGTAAAACTGTATCAACACCAAAGAACAAACCATAAACCATCCCCCTACGTGAATTAATCTCTCATGCAGAGATGCATCAATATAAACAATGAAACCAACAATCTCTATTATCTACTTATGTAATGTAATTCATGGAAATAACAATAGTCTCACAATGCTATGAACATGATTGCAAAGTATAGCAACAAAAATCAAGAGGAAAATTCACTATCAATACTCACGATTCATCACCCAATTCACAAATACAGCCAATGAAATCATGAAATAACCACATCAAACTCATCCCCCATGCTAAAACAAACTTTCAACCGAACAAATCATCAAATAATGCAAAATTCATAGAAGAATTTAAGCAAAAGCTCAGAAATTTAAGTTAGGATTCATACCTTAGTTTGGAGTGATTCGAACGATGAAAACCTGAAGATTTAGATGCAATGGATGAATTTGAGTGTGGGTGTGTGGAATTTGTTGAAGAATTTTGAGTGGGGGTTGTGTGCAAGAAAGAATGGAGAGAAAAGATGAAGAAAAGAGAAAGAAAAACTAACTTTTAGGTATGTAAAAGTGGCATTGGTATATCATGATTCTAAAACAAAATACTAAAATAAGTGTTCTATAATATTATAATTAGATGCTGCTCAATGAAAAAAAAATTGATCTAGCCGACTTTATTTTTAATTAAATAAAGAAATGGATAGAAAATGGAGTAGTGAATAAAGAATTAGAAGTAGTATGTGTTTTGTATACTTCGGTCCCACACAATGTCGGTAATAATTATGGATCTTATTCGATGTTTGCAAACAACAGAGCAAAGAATGATCTATATCTATACATATATAAAAGCCGAGTTTTGGCTATATTTTGAATATTCATGAGTTTTGGGTTAAATGTTTAATATTGAGGAGTTTTGGGTAATGAATTTTTAATATTTTGGCAATAATATTGACTTTATTACTCAATGGTAATTGTTGAAACGTTCTATATTTTGCATCTAATTTAAATCCATGACTTATAAATCATGTAACGGATTCCATGGCCACAATTGATGTAACCGCCAATGGTGTAGGAAAATAATTAAAATTGCCTTAATTTGTAGACAAACATTAATATAAACCATCATTGATGTACAAATTGTGAATCTTGAACTTTCAGTTATAAACTGAATTAACTCTTCCAATCAACCCATTCAGTTATAAATTAAATAATTTAATTTATTGTGATAATTAGTTGTAATAATGATTAACTATTATACAAAATTATTTGGTTTTTTTGTAAGGGGTATTGTAATCACGATTTTATTTATATAGAACGGTGCTAAAAGAGTGAATGAATCAATATCATTTTTATTTAATTACTCATACTAATTATTTTTAATTTCCTCATAATTGATTTGTCAGTAGCACTATTTAATATTAGCGTCGTTACCAATTGAGAAGTAATAGATACAATTCAAATCGATTGCTATAAATATATGTCATTCGCAAGCTCGCAACACATTCACCACCTTCTCCTATTGCGTTATTGAATATTTGTTTTATGCACTTTTTTGCATGATTATTATTATGTTACTAATATTTGTTGTTTGTGATTTTACTGAAGAAAGAAAGTTGAAATCATGGAAATAAAATCCATCTTTCGCAGTTATTTATAATATACTGTGACATCATCAATCAGTTGAAATCATGGAAGCGTTCACCTGACAGAATTTGGTCTTGAAATCGATGAGTATTTTGTAAAATTTTATAGTCATGAACTCCTACGAATTGTGACTTTTACAGTGCAAACACAAAGTTGTGTTTGCATTGTTAACGAACGCAAATATTTATTAGAATTGTAATATAGGGTCTATAGTTGATTTTTGTTTGAAGTTCATACCTACAAATGGGGACAAAGTGTCTTGATAGAAAATGGTGTCAATACAGGACGATTAAAGTTTTGGAAACGATGAGTGGAGAAGATGAAGGTTATTTGATATAGATGAAGGCTGGTTGGGCAGCGCTTCATGAGTTTTATTTTTATTTGTGATATATAAACTTTATATAATTTTATCTTTTATTATTTCATTTACTTAATTGACATCTCAGTAGGTGAGATGTATTTTTATTTGTGATATATAAACTTTATATAATTTTATCTTTTATCATTTACTTAATTGACATCTCAGTAGGTCGTGCAACGTACGGGGGTGATACTAGTATATATAAAGGACGAGTTTTGACCTTAATTTGAATATCTATGAATTTTGGATATGAATTTGAATATTTGTAAATTTTAACCTCACTATATAATTCAAGCATAATAAGCATATAATTCAAACATAATAAGTTAGAACAAGCATAATAAGCATATAATTCAAACATAATAAGTTACAACCGTTACAATTTTATTAATATATCAAAACTAATAATAATTCATAGTAGTATTAAGTTGACACCAATATTAACAATTTTATTAAATTTTCAATCTTTAATGCATGAGAAAGTGGGTTGGCAAATTCATCATTATGAATATAAAAATTTAAAATTTTTGGCTGTTACAAGAAGTGGAGGAAGGTGCATTCTATTTTCCATTATTATCATTATATTGTCATTTATGTTCTTTTCATGATTCAAATTTATAACCATTATATATATGTGTGTGTATGCCTCGGGAGGTTTGAGAAAAGGCACCAAACAAAGAAAAAGAGTATTGTATTGTGACATTTTTAGCAAAGACCTTCATTTTGAAGGAATTATCTATTTATCCATCCAATATGTACTACCTTTTTGCTTTTCTTAATTCGCGTATCATTTTATGCATTTTTATATTTTGATTATTATGTTATTATACCATTATATGTATTGCTGCTGATGATTTTTGAATTTTTGGTATCTTTTTTTAATATTTTATAGATTATTTTGATGATATATATTCGAGGTCTCATCAAAGATTCGTTGATAATGGTTATGGAAAGGCCAAATAAAGGTATTTCCTATTAATTATTTTTTAGTGTTTAGACCCAATAGTAATAATAATTGGTTTCTTGATTTGTTCATTTACTAATTGGTTTCTTGATTGTTCATTATTTTTTTGCTATCGGTATTCGTCCATCACTCTATGCAATTTTATATTTTTGGTTAGCATGTTATCATATTATATTTGTTGTTGATGATGATGTTGATCTTTAGGTATCTTTTAATATATATTTATGAATTATTTTGATGACATATATTCATAATTTTATCCCATAATCGTGGTTAATGATTATTAAAAGGGCCAAAATAAAGGTATTTATTGATTATTTTTGTCTATTTAGAACAATAGTAGTAATAATTGGTCTTATAAACAAAATCTCCAAATAGATTTACTACAATTGTAATGAAATAAAGCTTCAATTTTTTTCCCTACACTTTAATTTTTCTCAAAAATATTAACAGGGCAGAATCTTCCTTTGATTTGAATAAATTTTTAAAATACTTAAAAAGAGTTTTTTTTTAATGTGAAAATACTAAAATTCAGCATATATAAAAATCATATTTTGAGTTTAAATGTCCCACCATTGTTATAATTGAATTCACTAATTTAATCAAATTTGTTGTGAAATATAAAAAATCAAAAATACACTATACAATATTTATATTAAACATAAAATTTATGTTGGACGGACCTATGTGGGGGTATGGGGGTTCCTTGGAACCCTCACCCATTTTGCTATTTACTAAGTATATTATTTATAATTAGACAACATTTTTCAAGTTATTAGTTAGCTCAGTTGGTTGGTGATTTGGTCTTGTAACCACTTGATCACATGTTTAAATTCCCTTGCTGGCATTTATTGTTGAATTTTGTTGAATTTTTAATATGAGTCTTTAGTTGATTGCTACTCCCGTTCCACTACAAGTGAGGTGTTTTTTTTTATTGTGAGCAATTTTTTCTATCTTTTTAATTGTGAGCAATTTTTTCACCTTGACATCTAAAGGGCTGGAATAAAAAAGTAAAAGCATAATAGAAATCAAATAAAAATACTTCATCCATCTACGAAAAATAATCTCAATTTAAAAATAGAAACTTTTTTTCATGTTTTGCCCACTTTTTCACCTTTTCTCTCTTACTTTTTTACTTTCCATCTTCTACTTTATCTACTTTTTCTCTCCTCTCTCTTACTTTCATCAACAAATGAGACTATTTTTTATGGACGGGAGAATATAAAAGGTACCGGAGAAGAGAAAATGTAACTAATAAATATGAAGCAACACATACAGCACATAAGAGGAGAAAAATGCATCTCAAACTATTCATCTCTCCTGTAGCTTCGAAATATCTCGGGTTGTTTCTATAATCGTCGACACTAAAAAATATGCAACTATCGTTAATATAATTTGGACCCCCAGTATAAAATTCCTGCATCCGCCACTAAATTTATGTATCTAAGTATAGAATTTTCTGTAATAATAAATTTATTAAATAAGTTGAAACATGTAATTTATGATATTTTAACTTGGTTTTGCACGTGTCAATCATGCCCCATTGCATATGTCAATAATTTTTTGTTTTCTTTCATTAAACAATAAAATGTATTCGAGTGTTTTGTGGTTGACCTTTTTGTACTAGCGGTAAAAAAGTGTTTAAAATAAATTGTTATTGTATTTTTTAAATTTAGAACTTCATATAATTATATAGTTTTTTATTTCATAAATGTGAACTCACAGTTTCAAAATAATCATATAGAAAACTAATTGGATCGTGCATCGCATGGGACGTGACATTTGTTATAAATTTAGACTTGGCATTTATAATTAGAATCAAGATATTTAGTATGTAGTATTATGTAATATACATGTTGCTCCTAAAATTTAAATTAAGTTGGATTAAATCGTTTAATTCGTTAATTACACTTGTACAATATTGCCATTTACTGACTGACATGGAACAATGATTTTTGTTCTATTAAATTTTGATTCGTTTTTCAATACGATTATTTTAATTAATTTTTGCAATTATATACAGTTGTTTTATGAGTTTGATTTCTGTCCATTTAGAGTCGGTTGCAACAGTCTATATATAGTTGTTGAGTTATTCAATTGTTCAAACGTATTAGTTTGAATTTTAGCTAACTACATTAATGAAAAATTTATTTCTTCTACATTTATTGTCCAACTTTAGTTGGACAATAGGACTTGTGAATAGGACTGAATTTATTTGTAAATCCAAAGTCGTGGCTGAATTTATTTGCGTAGACTTCAATCTTGACAATAGGACTTGTGAATATACAAACTTATCAAATGCATCTATTTTCAGGTTTAATAACATAAACTCATATTTTAATGAGATAAGTATAGTATCATCATCCTATGATAGTGGTAATAAAGACACCCCACAGATCACAAAATTTGAAAATGATACAAAGTTTTAAAGAGAATTTGATAAAATAGAAATATGTTATTGATATCGTCAGCGGAAATATATTTAATTGAAATATTAAACATGCATTGAAGATGTTTTACCCATATGGCGATAATCGATATGATATCTTCTTGCTCTTTCTTTAAATGACATTCATCACAATTTTCTATATTCATTTGATGAGTTAATTTTAAATTCATATGTTTCCTTAAAAGTTCACCGTTCTTTCACTTTTGCGTAAGTATAAAACTCCCTTCGTCTCAAGATAATTAAGCGAGTCATATTCCTTTTTGGAATGTTCCACCACAAGTGAGTCATTTCTCTTTTTAGCAAAAAATATATATCTTACTTTATTCTACGTTTACTTTATTCTCTCTTTACTTCTTTACTTTTCATTCTCACATACTTTACTCTCTCAATTTTAACTCTTTAAATATCAATTTCTTAAATTTCGTATTCAAAAGAAATATTTCACCTATCTTGGGACGGAGGGAGCATCACAGTTTGTTTTCACAAGAGTGAACAAGCTCCAGGTCAACTATAGCATTTATTATGACAACTAAATTATAGTGGCTCATTTATCTAACACCCTTCGGCCTTCTCGGTGATCTTATGTACTCCTACCGTCTAATATGACGGTGTTCCGTATAATGTACTTAATTGTTTTACTATAGTTGAGTTTTGACAGTGGAATTAGTGTTATTGGATTGTGCGGTTTATTTTTTAAAATAGAAAGTTTTTATTTTTAGGTAACGGACAGAAAATGAAAAAAATTCTATTTTTAGGAAATGGAGGGAGTAGTATCTTTTTTTAAGGTTGTTTTGTTATAATTGAATTATTTCTTCTTTTTTTTGCAAAAGCAGCACATTTAATTTGTCTTACTTTATTATTTTTCCCACCTTACTCTCTCTTTAATTATTTATTTTATTTTATTTTCAAATTTCTATATCTCCTATTTTATTCTTATTCCACTTAACTAACTAAATATTATTTCCTTAATCTTCGTGCCTAATAAAAACGTCTCAGATACAGAGGAGCAGAGAAAGCAATAGACAAAATTGAATCGTGCGAATATTGTTTGGAATAGCTAATACTCAATCTTGAAAGTTGAAATAATACCATATAGTATTAGTCTCGACTAATGAATCTTTTCTTGAACAATCTCTAATTAATAAGCACAATTAATCTTGAACAATCGAATACTCATTGTGCCCATGTAAACTTATATGAGTGGCAATGGAAAACTAGTCTTCCATAAATCTACTATATATACTAGTATAGGACAACCAATAACAATCCTCACACCCCAAAAACAACCAAAAAGAGAAAGGAAAAAAGAAAATGGCATCAGCTTCAATTCATGAAAGCCTAAAAGCTCTAGAAGCCGTGCCTTCTAAATTCATCTATGCTAATGACTACACAGCTTTGCCATGTGATTCAATCGCAATTGTTGATTTCTCTGCCCTTATATCCGATGATCCTCATCAACGCTCCAAAGCCATCCAAAATTTCGCGGAAGCATGTCGAGATTGGGGCTTCTTCATCGTAAGAACATACTAGTACTATATTTTTGCGAAATAAATTCCTCTAATTATGTGATTAATAATGATTATAATTAAATTGCAGCTTGTGAATCATGGGATACCAGAGGGCTTGATGAAGGACGCGATTGCAGCTGCGAGAGAGTTCTTCGATTTGCCAGATTCGGAGAAGAAGCAGTACGAATCGAAATTAGTGTTAGATTCAATTCAATGTGGCAATTTGACACTTGCAATTTGCAAATACTTCAAACCAAAGCATCACATTTTGGAGAGAGTATCTAAGGCTGCGTGTCCATCCCGACTTCCACTGCCCTCACCACCCTCAACACCTGAGGTTACATCTTCTTCTACTTCTCTATATATGGAATGTGGTATGGAATGTGGTACAATGAAATTAACAATAATACCATAAAGTTGGAGTATTTGGTAGTAATCAAACACTGCACACTACACACAGCAACATTACCTACGTACACTATACACACAAAACACACAAACTATAAAAATTTAAAAGGTATTAAATTAAAAAACAATGCCATACATTGATCAAATAAAGAATTTGGAATTAGAAGAATTTTATAGCAATTACTACTAAACATATCTTTATATATTGTGATGAATGGTAGGAAAGTTGTGATGGATCACAGTAAAAAAATCCGAGAATTGTATATGAAGATAATGGAAGCCGCAACTGAATATCTGAAATTGGATGAACATTATGTGCATCAAGTTTTGAAGATGGATTCAATGGCACAAATGTTTGTCGGAAATTGCTATCCTGCATGCCCTCAACCTGATCAGGCCGTTGGCCTCCCGCCGCATACCGATCCAGGTTTCTTCTTCTTCTTCTTCTTCTTCTTCTTCTTCTTCTTCTTCTTCTTCTTCTTCTTCTTCTTCTTCTTCTTCTTCTTCTTCTTCTTCTTCTTCTTCTTCTTCTTCTTCTTCTTCTTCTTCTTCTTCTTTTCTTTCTTTGGTTTATTTCTCTCTTATTTGTTAAACCAAACTATACTACTCAAAATCAGGTTTGCTGACATTTCTGATAAATAATGGAGTTGAGGGTCTACAAATTGAGCATGATGGCAAGTGGATCAACGTTCAATCTCCTCCCAATTCTATTTTGGTTAATGTTGCTGACCACTTTGAGGTAATTCATTATCACTATTATTTCTATTAAAATTAAATAAAAAGGGAACATCCAATAATAACTCATAGAATGTAGTGCATGTTTTGTTCGATTACATTTATAAAAATGATACCTTTTTAATTATTTTCAAGAGAAGAAGAGGGAGAGGGAAGGGTTTAAGATCTAACATGACTCTCTCTTTATATAAATATTAATTCATATTGATAATTTGTGTGTAAAATTGGACAGATATTTACGAATGGAAGGTTTAAGTCTCTAAAGCATAGAGCTGTGGTGAATAAGGACAGAGAGAGAATTTCACTCGTGGTATTGAATGCCTCGGCATGGGACGCCATAGTTGGGCCGGCTGCGCCACTGGTCGAAAAGGATGGCTCAGCATTATACCATTCTATGGAGTATAAACAATATTTGGAGACAAGCATCGCTCAAAGCCGTCTTGGTGGTAAATCCTTGTTCGAGCAACAACTCATAGTCCAAGGCATCTAGTGAGCCGCCTTCAGCGTCTCCACCCACTGTCATCCGCTAATAAGATTATTTTTAACCTAGTGCTTTCCCTTGTTTTATTTGTTTTAATTTACGTAATGGAGTGAATGTTCGGGTTTTCTTTGTCAGTTCTTTCCCGGATAGTAATAAAGATAAAATTTATATATCGACGGATGTTTTCATTCGGTTGTCACTGTATCTCTGCAATCACGCATATTTTCGGTCTTTCTCAATAGCGATCGGCACCAATTGGTATTCAATCATATGAGAGAAGCAAATAACAACCCATATGCAAACTCGAGTTACTAAATTTCATTTATTAAATTATTCTCTATCTATCATTCAAACTAACAATAAAGCCTAAAAAAAAATTCTATTACTAATTGGAAACGAAAAGTTAAATTCAATTCCTTAATGATATAATATTATATCGAAATTCAACGTTTAATTTTAATTGAAAACAACTGCTAATTATTTCTACATTTATTATAACTTTGATACTTCCTTCGTCCCATATAAATATTTGTGCTTCTATATCGTTCGTCCCATAAAAATATGAGCATTTCCATTTAATTGTCCCCGTCTGTCCCATAAAAATATGAGCATTTCCATTTATGAAAAGTTGTCCCCAACTCATTATTCATAGTTGCACATCAATTTATTTTTAACTTATACCACTATGCTCACCATTACAACTAATAATAATTTGGACCCCACTATATAAAAAAAAAATTAACTACCATGCTCCTCTCTCTTGCTTTACCAATTATAAATTAATTCTCATGTCATTTCTAATAAACATATTTTTATAGGACGAAGGAAGTATATAAGAATTAGACTTACATTTCACCCTCTTTTACTCATTTTCTTTAAATTTTTTTAAATATAAAGTCAGATAAAATGGGACATTTAATTAGATAAAGTACTTCGCTCCGTCCACGTTTAATTGAGAGACTGCGTCCAACTGATCAGGATGAAAGTGGGTTTACGGGTGTTGTGTTAAATTAAGAGAGTGTGTCCAACTGATCAGGATGAAAATCCCAAACTAGCTGAGTCGTTGGCACGACAACCGAAACCTGACATATCAAATAAATTCTTCAACCCACTTCTACTGGTTAGTATAGTGGAGGTAAGGGTCGAATCCCACAAGGATGGACACGTTCGGATAACTGTGGTGATACTCCTGGGTGGTTTTGGTTAGCTACCACGCTTTTGGGTTGAGACTTTATCTAGGCAGAAAGTAAAGGTGGTACCCTACTGACTAGTAGGCCTGAAAGTAACAGACATGTGGTTGTGTTCGTGAAAGTAGGGGACAAGGTATCTTAGAAACATGTGAAAAGAAGACAGTTACTAATTTGGGAAATATATACAACAGGGTATATCTGGTGGCTGGGTGACTTTCTGACAGGTTTGGAAGGTACAACTGAAAAGTAAAAGACAAAAGAAAAAAGTAGTCAAAAAAGCAAAAGTGATCCAAGCAAAAGTAGATTGTGATGTTTTCTTCTTCAACAAGTATTAACAGAAATCATATGAACACAAACTCCATGGATAAACTTAGATTTATGATTTCAAACTCAAGATCCATTAATTAAAATGCTCTAACTTAAGATGAACGGTTGAGACTGCAGATTACTTCTACTGACTAACATGCAAGGTGGTAATAACAACGTAGAACAAGAAACTCATGCACAACAATTTAAACTGGAACTTAACTACAACCTTAGATCAACAATCCCAGATTCAGCCTACTCAACAGGAAACATGCGTAAACATTTAAAAATTAAAAGTGATAACTAGATCTAGCTTTCCTAGGCAGAATGAAGCAAATTCAAACCAAAGAGACATGAGAAATAGAAACTTCATAACTTAAACGTTCGGATCTTTACGAAATACTTCAAAAGGCAACAAGGAATAATGTTTGCAACAGATCCAACGAAGAAAGCAAGTAAAATTTAAACTAGGAAAGCGATTAAAGATTGTTTATGCCACTCCGGGCGATGAAACTGCTATACTACGACGACGAACTGGCTGGAACGATAGGATGATGAATCTTCAGTGGACTTCTGTACTTTAGGTGACCATAGTTGTGGCGAGGAACGAGAAGAACTGGACAATGCTGAAGGAACTGATCTTCTAGAGAGAATTTTAACTAAGTGTGGTGGTTGGGTTTTCGAACTCTCATCTCTCTCCTCTCTCTCCAACTGGCTTCTTTTATAGGGAGGCTTGCCCTTGCTTTTACAGTAGACTTCCTTTGCAAATTGACTTTCTTGCCCTTGTTATTGATCATCCCAGCTATCCTTCTTCCCCATCTCGAGCCTTTTCTCTGGCATGCATCCTGGTTAATATTGCACCCATCTTGCGCTCTTTTCACCTGCGACGTTCTAACCGTCTCCTACTGACTTGGATCTTTTAATCCTGCACACTTAAGCAACAGTTTTGCAGATAATACATGCAATTCACGACATACTGACCAGTAACTAAGGCTTAGAATATGACTTATCACGTATGCTGCTGTTGCTTCACTTTCACACACCATAAATCTCGTCCTCAGTTATCATCAACATTCCATTTCCCCTCAACTCAAAGATGCAATTACATCCCTTCATACACACATTGTTTTCCTGCAACGGTTTTTCGACGACTTTCAACACGAAATGAACCGATGGGAAGAAATCATCAGTGAGGCCACAGCCATGGCTGAAAGGATTATCAAGTGAGGCCACATTCCATTGGCGGATTCCTTGCTGGAACCGACTGTTGGATCGTACAGATCTAAGCCTGAACAGGGGAAATATCATCTCCCTTACGGTTTTGATGAGCACAGAGGAAATCCAGTCGATCATTGGAGAAGTCAAGGGCATTAAGACCATGGATGATCCCAACGACGAATTAATCGAAGTAATTTCTCAAGGGCCATCGAAGCTAAGACTTGTGGCAATATATGAAGTGGAAGGCTTGTGGAATACGTTCCTAGCCAGAACTGCCTACAGTGATCCACCAGTTGTGGAGAATTACATCCGTGCTTGGGCCACAGTATCCGGCAAATATCATCTGCCTGCAGTGATTCGAGACCTTCTGCGTTCCATGAAAGTCAAGAGTTCTTCAAATAGCGAGAATAAACTGATTCAGGCTTTATTTGAAAATCTGAGGGGGATGAGGTATCTTATTGTGCTTGATGATCAAACGGCTTCCGAGTTTTTTGATTTTGATAGACTAATATTTGATATCTTGCCCAACAAAAACAATGGAAGTCGAATAATCGTAACCACGAAAACTATTGCGTACGTTGAATTCACCCACAATTTTATTAGGGTGGGTTTTATGTATGAGGATCGTGCTTGGAAATTGCTTCTAGAAGAGATATTCAAAGGGGATCCTTGTCCTAGTCACTTGGTATTTGCAGGAAAGATGATTGCCAGAAGCTGCAGATGGGTTCCAGATTGTATTGGGGTGATATCTGTAATACTCGTTGTTGCCGACCAGACTGAAGTTGCGTGGGAAGATATTTCAGATAACATCAAGTTTGCTGCTTCTTCTGACTTTGATAACAGAAAATCTAGTATACTATCCCTTGGTTACACATACTTGCCTCATCATTTGAGGTCGTGTTTCTTATATCTGCTTATGTTTAACGAGTATGGTGTTGGTTTACATGTCTCCACACTCATCAAACTGTGGGTGGCTGAGGGGTTTCTTTATGAAAGTGAATGTAAAAGTTTTGAAGAGGCGGGAGAAGATTATGTGGAGGAACTTGTCCGAAGAAATCTAGTGTCGGTAATAGAAAGGAAGTCCAATGGCCGAATCAAGAGTGTCAGAATGGATTATGACATTCGGGATTTTTTCCTAAAGCAAGGCCATGTTGATAGTTCCATTCTTCGTATAGACTGTTTGCCCTTGGAACTGAATTCGTGCAACCACCGCCATGTAAGTGCCCGTGTTGAAGGTGATTTCCTTGAAGGTGTAAATGGCTCTACTATTCGAACTATAATGTTATGCACGTCCAAGAGTCAAAGAGATTTTAGCTTGTCGATAGGAAACGTTAGACTGCTGAGAATACTGGATTTGTCATATGTTTACCACTATGACTTGCATGAGGAAGTGTTTGAGCTAGTTCATCTCAGATACCTTGCTTTCCACTATGGGTTCAGTATTTCGGAAGCCATTTCAAGCCTTGTGAATCTTCAAACCTTGATCATTTATCCAAGGGAAAGTGGCTTTATGATCATAGGAAGTTTCGCAGAGGAGATTTGGAGGATGCCACAGCTAAGACATCTCCTCTTATTTTGTTTTGAGTTACCCGCTCCAAAAGGAGCTCTTGAAGATCTACAAACACTTTCTACAGTAGTAGATTTTGTATGTCTAAGAGAGAACCTCAAAATGATCCCAAACTTGAAAAAGTTGGCTCTTTTGTATGCCAAGAGGTGGAGTGATTATGAGCTCCACAATCTAATATATCTGCAGAAACTTGAAATTCTCAAGATAGAAATGGATTGGTCTTTCGTGGAACAGCAAAAGATAATGAGTTGTGTTTTTCCTCCAACATTGAAGAAGTTGAGTTTGAGTAATGTGAGACTTGGATGGGATGACATGAAAAGTGTTGGTTTATTGCCTAATCTTCAAGTGCTTAAACTAAGAAAGCTGGCTTGCATTGGTAAGACATGGGAAACAAGTGAGGGAGGATTCAGTCAGCTTACCTATTTGCTGATCCAGGAGTCCAATCTGGAGCATTGGATAACGGAAGCTACTCACTTCCGACTCAACTCCCTAGTGCTTCGTCGCTGTTGGTATCTCAACGAGGTTCCCAGTGATATCCGAAAAATTCTAACACTCAAATATATCTACTTGGGATATTGATAGAGATAACCAGTCTTTACTGCGCTCAGCCAAATGGATTCGAGATGATCGGGAAAGTTTGGGATTTGATCCTCTTTATGTTTGTGATGTCTGGCGTTCCGATGATGAACCAAGGCGGTAGTTATCTAACGACTTCTAATGCTTTTGTATTATTTTTTTAAGATATGAACATGATTGTAGTTCTTCAAGGGATTTTCTTGTGGGCTTTTTTTTTCCTTGTCGTAAATAGGTGAACCCATAAGAGCATCCACAATGGTCGGCGAGCGACCGGCTAGCCAATTCTAGGCGCTGGCCGGTCCGCTCGTCAAACCATTCAATTGGCGAGCGCCATTTCGGTGAGAATTTCGGCGAGCGCTGGCCGATGCGCTCACCGATCCACTTTCCGCCATTGTAGGCTGGCGATCGGCGAGTGATCGGCCAGCTTCATTTTTTTTTAATTAAATTTTCGAAACACTATATATACACGATTTTCACGTCATTTTCATTCGCACCACTTTTCTTAATGAGTTTTCTCTCTCTCTTAATTTTTGTACAAGAGCAACAATGCGAAATGAGTAACGCGGGTGGTAGTAGTGGTAGTAGTGATGAGGAGTACGAACGGCAAATGGACGAAGCATTGGAGGCCTATACGTCCAGTGAGATAGACCGGCTGCTACGAAGGGCTATGCAGCCGGCGGTACCTCGACCTAGACCCGTTGTCCACCGCCGAGCAGTGATTGCTCGGATCACGTAGCTGCACATCAGCGGCTATATGACGACTACTTCGCTCCGGAGCCGCGGTTTAACGCCAACCTATTCAGGCGGCGTTTTTGGATGCACAGGGAGTTGTTTATGCGTATCGTTGACGCTTTGGAGCGTCGATATAAGTGCTTTCGCTTCAGGCACGATGCGGCTGGCAGACCCGGCCACACCCCTATTCAAAAGTGCACTGCGGCAATCAGGCAGTTGGCCTACGGAGGCGCGGCAGAAATGTGGGACGAGTACCTCCACATTGGTGAGACGACTACCCTGAAGTGTCTGAAGCATTTATGTGAGGCCGTCGTTGAAATATTCAAGGACCAGTAACTTAGAAGCCCTACCCCAATAGACTGTCAGGATCTGATGCAGGCATGGGGAGAATCATGGGTTCCCGGGGATGTTAGCCAGCATAGATTGTGTGCATTGGGAATGAAAGAACTGTCCCGCTTCCTGGAAGGGTTCTACACCACCGGCTACAAGGGAAAGAATCTCAAGATGATCCTCAAGGTCGTAGCTGATTATCGGCTGTGGATTTGGCACGCGTATTTTGGGGTAGCCGGGTCGAACAACGACCTCAACTCGTCGCCCCTTTTCAACGAGCAGTGTCGGGCGTCGGTCCGACCATCAGTTTTGTCGCCAACGACAACCGACGTAATATGGGCTACTACTTGGCGGATGGGATATACCCTAGGTGGCCCATCTTTGTGAAGACGATTAGATGCGCAAATGAGGACAGGAAGGCCTACTTTACGGAATGGCAAGAGTCGTCGCGCAAGGACGTGGAGCGCGCATTTGGTGTGCTCCAGTCCCGATGGGCGGCAAATAGGGGTCCAACGTGTTTGTGGCATGTCGACTGCATTGCTTCTATAATGTACGCCCGTATTATCATGCACAACATGATCGTCGAAGATGAAGGTGTACAACTGACTATTTGGGCCAATGACGATGAAGCCGGTCCAAGCCACGACGTGGCCATCCCCAACGTACGAAGGGGGGTACCTCACGATGAAATCGGCCGCCTCCAGGCACATGCCGACATACGCCAAGTGGATGCTCATATTCAACTCCAAAAGGATTTAATTGAAGAGTTGTGGGCGCGGAGGACTGCACGACGATAGTTTTTTTTGTTTTATGTATTTTTTTTATTATGTAACTTTTTTATAATTAATGTACTTTTTTTTAATGAAATTAATGAATTTTCCCATATATGTGTCGTAAATTTAATTCCGTATTTTGTGTTTAATTCCGTAAATTTAGTTGTTTTTTTTAATAGTGCTGATGATGTGGCTAGCCTATGGCTAGCCTATTGCTTGTCCAGTTGCTTGTCCTGATGATGTGGCAGGAGGAATTTTTTTGCTGATGAAGTGGCAGGAGGAGTTTGTGGCTACCCTAGGGCTGGCCTATTGCCATTTTGGATGCTCTAAGTGGAGATTGGCTTCACTTGATATGCCAATTGTTGTCTTAGTATTTCCAGATGTACACAATATTGTCTGCATGCATAATTGATGACGCTACCTGACCACGGAGATTTCTTTTCCTTGATCGCCTAGCTTTATAATCTTGCGCACAATCTATGTTAATAAAGATATAAATTCAGACAGCAAGAACTTAAAAAGATGACTATTAGCAAGACACCAGTATTTGAAGTTGAGAATGGCAGATTGATATTGTTATTTGAATTATCGCAAATTTGTCCAGCCGCCTATAAGGCGGGTCAGTAAGAGTCAGCTGATATTTTTTGGAGATATCAGAAATAGGGTGGCGGTAGCTGTAGGCCTATGCGGAGAATTGGCATCCTTTTGTGAGGATTATTTTCTGAAATTTCTTCTTTTTGATTAAAATTTCAATAGTGTCAGTTTCTGTTCTTTAAATCTTAGAGCTTCAAACTAGTTTATATTATTGTTCATTAGCCTTTACTCTTGTAACAAGCACACACGCACAGGAAGAACAACTCAAGGTGATCCCAGACACACTATTATCAAGTCCAGGGGAGCTCCTCCCTATCTGTCACGTCACGTGTACCCCGGCAAGAGGATTTCCCATTTCACAATCACCCAATGTATAGGGCGCAGGGGGTCACTCAAGGAAGTTAAGGCACATGGTGGATAGGTAATTCACTCAAGACACAGAACTGAGCTCAGAGATACACACCCTGAGTAAGAAAAGAAGAGCAAGCAAGCAGCGGAAAAGAAATAAAGCAGTAAGCACCAAGAACATGTAAGAAAACAAGAGCACAGAACCTAGACCACAGCCAGCGGTTACTACCAGCATCAAAAGCCCAAGCCTAGGGTTCTAAGAAAGCAGTAAATGAGAGGTTCAGCCAATTTACCAGAGCAGGAACCCTATCGTTAAGGAGAACCCGATTATACCTGAGAGCCTATGCCGGAGGCTTGAGCTTTACTCTGAAGAGCCCACCTCCTTTTAATTTGCGACCCAGCGTGCCTAAGTAACTCCCTCGTGGCTCTAATACCACTGTAGGGATCAGATCACTTAGGATTCACTAATTACCGGGACCTCTTTTATTGATTGGTTCTGAGATGGCTAATCTCAAAGGTACAAGCCAATACAACAGTGGTATCACGATTACACACTAAGTATGATACAAGAAGATACAATCAGAAACCCTAGCTCTAGGTAAGTCTTCAACCAGACTCAACACTTAGCTCCATCTGATTTATCACCTGCACACTTAGTAGAAAGATTAGTCACACAAGAAAGATGATCCCGAAGGATCAAAGAACAAAAGAGACTAAGTCAGATAATCGGGCCACGAGTGGCTCAGGTCACGGCAGTGACTGCACTAGGCCTCAGACCTCCCCAATCCTCACAGCAAGTCACAAAGGAGAGCACCATTGAACGAACTCAAACCAGAGATCATTGGAACCCTAGATCTCACCGGTCAACGATCACCACGGCCTTCTCACACGCGGACAAGCCCACACAACTCAGAACGCTACCACGAACACAAGAACCCTCAAAACACTCCAAGCACTTCGGGATTGGTCACAGACAACAGACCAAACCCTAGATAGAGAAGGAAACCGAAGAAGTTGCCTAACACTCAATCTACACTGGTAGAACTCTTAGGAACTGAGAATCATCGGTGGAACAGAAAGCTCGAAGGAGAACTCCGGCTGGATACACCGGAATCTTAGAGAGAAGAGAGAGAGACGACGGTTTCTGAGAGCAAGAGAGAGAGAGAGAGATGTCGAATGAGAGAAGCCAAAAGGCCTTCTCTCACTTAACAAACACACCTCACATCCGACGGCTGTGGAGCTTGATCCGCGTGGAGTTGCCAGGTGGCGCACATCCAGCAGCCCTCACAAGGAAACGGGCCTGACTTAATTTGGGCCAGCAATTAATCATATGGGCTCAGTACATGGCAGTCCAACCAATAAATAATAGAAGTCCATAGCAAGGAGTCCAATAAATCCACAACTCCTATCATAGATCAGAACTTTACAAACATTAGATCAAGCAGGAATATCTCAAGATATGGATTGAATAGGGATGTAAATATTCAAATGGTAAATAGGTGAGCCTATATTCTGAAAAATAGGGATGTAATTCATGTTAATATTTATAGGCGAATTTTTCAGAATAAAGGTTTTTACTTTTCAGAATAGATTAAGGATTAAATTTGTTGACTTTTCAGAATATTGGTCTCCTAACATATTGAAATTTTTGAGAAGTTAGATTAAAGGGTAGTTTGGTCAATTTGTAATTACCAGGGTAGTTTGGGCCAGCAATTAATCATATGGGCTCAGTACATGGCAGTCCAACCAATAAATAATAGAAGTCCATAGCAAGGAGTCCAATAAATCCACAACTCCTATCATAGATCAGAACTTTACAAACATTAGGTCAAGCATGACTATCTCAAGATATGGATTGAATAGGGATGTAAATATTCAAATGGTAAATAGGTGAGCCTATATTCTGAAAAATAGGGATGTAATTCATGTTAATATTTATAGGCGAATTTTTCAGAATAAAGGTTTTACTTTTCAGAATAGATTAAGAATTAAATTTGCTGACTTTTCAGAATATTGGTCTCCTAACATATTGAAATTTTTGAGAAGTTAGATCAAAAGGTAGTTTGGTCAATTTATAATTACCAGGTGGGAATAATAAGAAAAATTAAGAGAATATATATAAAAAATTAAAAAACTCTTATTCTGAAAAATTTATATGTCTCGAGCCCATATTCTGAAATTTCTCCAAAATGACATACTCCATCCGTGCACGAAAAATAGGACACATTGTGAATGGCACGGGTTTAATGTGGAATTGGTAAAGTAAATAGGACTCATTGTGAATGACACGGGTTTTAATGTGAAATTGGTAAAGTAAGAGAGAAAGGACAAAAGTAAGAGATAAGTAGTGTTAGTGGAATGTGGGATCCATCTTATTAGCAACAGAGAAAGGAAAAAAGTAAGAGAGAAGTTGTTGAAAATTTTCATTTTTTAAATGTGCTCTATTTTTCGTGGATAACCAAAAATGTCAAATATGCTCTATTTTTTATGGACGGAGGAAGTATACGATTATGACAATCACTCCTACTAAGACAGAATAAAGACTGGCATTAACTTAGAGACCTCAAAATAGGGTTCATTTTTTTTCATTTTGTGGTGCTCTCCCCTCCCCTCTCTTTACAAAAAATAATCTCTATTTTCATTTTAATCCATTAACAAATAATCTCTATTTTCATTTTAATCCATTAACTTTATCACCTACTCTCTCCGTTTTTTAAATATAGCAACTATTTCTATTATAGACTAAGACTGACCCTTAAAAATAGAAACTTTAGAATCTTTCTATTTTAGAACATGGACTCCACAATTCACTAACTCTACTTTCACTACTTTTTCTTCCTCTCTCTTACCTTATTCATTTTTCTTTTCATCTCTCTTACTTTACTAATTTTTCTCACTTACTTTATCAATTGTGCATTAAAAATCATGTCATTTCAAATGTTTCTATTTTTTGAATACGGAGGAGTTTTAGCAAGACTATAATAATTTAATGTTAAAATATGAGATTCGGGCTATGCTAGACTTCACCAAGTCGGGTATTCAGTTAGGTTTAACCTGATTTGATAATCGGCTAATTCTAAGAGAAATCAAAATATTGTAATCCGAATATTCCAATTAAATTGAACAAAATTACAACAAAAGATACAAAATTCAATTATTTTCTTATTTTTGAATAGTATTGATTTTTTAAGTAATACTCATATAGAAAAATTTGCTTAAACGGATGTTTTTTAAATCAATTTTTAATTCTTATAAATTTTTAAATATTTTGGTTTGGTCCATCCTAAATAAATGATCGTCTCAAAATATTTACTCCCTCCGTCCCTGAAAGTGTGTCCCATTTTTCATTTCCGTTCGTCACACAAATTTTGTCTCATTTCACTTTTTACTACTTTCTTATAGTGGACCTCATATTCTACTAACTCATTCATACTTACATTTTATTATAAAACTAATATATTCCCTCCGTCCCACTTAAGATGACGTGTTTTCCTTTTTACTTTGTCCTAACTAAGACGACACATTTCATTTTTTGAAAACTTTTTCTCTCCAATTAATACACTCAACCACTTTTTCCACTCCTATTACAATATTCATCTCTCTTTCTCTCTCTGTTTTTAATACTTACACTCACATTTTCTCTCTCCAATTAAACACATTAACCAATAACTCCTAAAATCCTTAGCTAACCAAGGAATGTGTCATTTTAGCCGGGACGGAGGAGTATAAAAGTAGGACTCATATTCTACTAACTTTTTAAACTTACTTTACATTACATTTCTTAAAATTTGTGCCGGATCAAAGTAGGACAATATTTAGACGACAGAGGGAGTATTAAAATACGGGCCCAAATATTTTATTTTATTTTTGTCCAAGGGACGAAAATATCTTAAAAGGATGTAATCTATACAATATAAAATGGAGTTTTGGGAGGTTTTGAATAATCATTTTATGCTGAGTGATGTAAATGCAATCTATAAACATATAAAAGAGGAGTTTTTGAGATATTTACAAAACTACAATTATAAATATTACTATAATAAAATAAAACGAAATAAACCCTTCACAATCATAAATCATAAATTATGGTAGTAATTATACGTAACTGCTATGTAGTTGGTTTAGTGGAGTAGTGGAGCACATGAAATCTTCCTATAAGTATTTACTTTTCATGTAATGTTGACGAAAAAAAAAAAAAACTACATTGAATACTTTCATCCTTCTCCTATGGATATCTCTCTCATCTACTGTAGTCTTCTCATTTTCCATTAGCCGGCTCTTTCTGCTTTTGGGCAACGATGAAAACACGAGCAAGGTGAAAACTATACAAATTGTTAGGTAAAAGTAGCTATACGTATTGATTATTGATTTTTGTGCATCGCAAATTGATTTTATTGCTTATTTTATTGTAGTTTTAAGTGAGACAGACGGCTTTAAAAATGACAAACGAGTTATTTTATATATGGGTTCTTCATTGTTATTAATTCTAATTTTATTTAATTAATTTAAAATTAAAATTTAATATTTTAAAAATATATTAATGCGTAGCACAAGTGTGATACCAGTAGTATAATAAATTGGCAGTTGAGGTTATTTTAATTAAAGGATGCCACGTGGGGTGGCACTGAGCCACTCGTCAAGATGAATCCCGTGCAACGGGGTCCCTCCCTCATCTCATGTCGGCAACGAGACTGAGGCAATTTGGCTCACCCATATCGGCTGGCCTTAGTCATTTACCAAACTAATTGCCAATAAATTTTTTCATATTTCTTTAATTGGATGGACTCTAATAAATGTCGTATTTTAATTTTATATTTTTAATATAAAGACTCGCATTCTATTATTAACTCATGTTCGTGTGTAGTAAAAAAATTGTTATAAAATTAGGCTCATACACCATTAATTTTTTCTCCCATTTTTAACTTAACATTAAATAAATTCTTAAAATTCTCATTAACTAAAGTATGAGATATTTAGTTTAGTACCGATGGAAATATTATGTTTATCAGATACAGATTATTTCTTCCGTCCAACAATAAGTGTGTCTTTTTGGAGTCTCATTGAATATCAAATTATATTTAGAAAATTTGTCAAAAATATATAGTAAAGATATTTATAAAATATAGTACGAGTATGTGATAAGTTTAGTAGTACAAAAATATATGCCCTTCAAGACATTAAGAGTATTTTCATCCGCAAAAATTTGAAAATAATAAAAAATTATTTCAATTAATATGAAGTCATAGTTGACAGACCCCAAATAATATTTTCAAAGTTCACGGATATAAACATTCTATTTTTATTAGAGCTATGCAACATTTTATCTACCTCCTCTATCCGCGAATAGGAGTCTCATTTTTCCATTTTAATCCGTCCGCGAATAGAAGTCCAGGTTCACTTTTACCATAAATAGTAATGTGGTCTCACCTTCCACTAACTTATTTCACTCAAATTTCATTTAAAATTAATATACACCGGTGAAATTTTTATTCCACTAACTTTTTTATAATTCACTTTTCATAACTTTTCTTAGAACTCGTGACGCCAAGAATTGTGACTCTTAACGGCGAACGGACTGAGTATTAAAGAAAAGGGTCATGCTAGATTTTTAGATTTGGCATGGGGACTTGTTCCAATAATTATTCTGCAATAGGCTTTGTTCTTTAGCCTAACTCGATTCCAAATTCAAAATTATTTATGCAACTGTTTTTGGTGCATGTGTGCAGAAATATCATGTTCTTATTTCTCGTTTCATTTTTCATTCCTTTTTTTTCTCTTTTTCAAGAATATATTTTTGGATGAAATCGCTATTAATTTAAAAGATTAAAAGAGCCTCCTTTTCAGAATCGAATTTAAAGGATAGGAATTTGAATTGAGATACGATCGATTGTATTTGTGTGTGTTTGATCGTCGACTGTGTGGGTAGATATCTTCATCGGGGAGTGTTATATTGCTAACTCAATGCTTAATTGTTAACTACAACTCAATAATAGCCATTAGATATTCAAATTAAAGGCCTAGATCATTAACCACAAAATGTTAATACGATCAACGAAAAACGTCAATAAAGCTATAGGATTAATTCCAATAAAAATCAATAGGGGTATTAATGTCAAGTTAGTTATAACTAACTTTTAAAAGAAATCCCAAAACTTTAAATTCATATAACATATATCAAATTAAAGATAATTTTATAAGGATTCCAACGATATACTACATGCATATGTTCCGACGTCAAAATTTGAAAAAAAAAATCTAGAATTTTCGTATTTTTCGTACACAGGCTAATGTCAATACAGCTAAGATAATATGTCAATATAAAGCATATACAATGTCAATCCTAAATTTGTGTTGACATTCTCAAAGCATTGTGTTGATATTTTCGAAACACTATATTGACATTTTCATCCAAAACCCTAATTTGGCGTATTTTTTTAAATTTTTTTCGATTTAATTAATAAAAACGAAAATTACACGTGGCAAATTGTAGACCACACGTTTTTTAAAATTATGTGGCCTTAAATTAGTTATAGTTAGCAATTAATGATGAGTTAGCAATTGATCACTCCCCTATCTTCATTTACATGCTAACAGATTTTCATACCCATTATTGATTATTAAAAGTAACCCTATGAATAGTTATACACAGGGATGTCAACAGCGAATCCGTTTGGGTTTGGGCCAATTTAATCGGGTTTGGGCCAATTTAATCGGTTGTCGGGCTATTTGGATTATGAAATTTTTTAGTCATAAACTTTCAACCATAACCCTAACCCATCGGGCTCTTCGGCCAAAAACTTTCAAAAACAATCTGTCGTAATCAAAATTTTCTCATTAATATGATTCTAAATTTTAGATATTTTTCTCTTCTTAGTTGTATAATCACATAAAATCTTCATATTTTCATGGTTTCCTCAATAATAGTTGGAGAGGAGTCTTTCATCTTGATCAACTACAACATAATTAAACAAAGATCGACAAATCAAAATAAAAGCAATCAATTTGAACTAAAGTTTGTGTTTGTATCATTATTTTGGTATTAATTATAATCAATCATTTATGAAAATTAGAAATCATATCCTACATGAATCACTGCTAAAACGATAAACATATTAAAATTTTGATGGGATGGAATAATTCTCAATTTTGTTTTAATTGACTTTTACGATGGTAAACCGTTGGATGACGGAAGAATGCATCAATTGGTGCAACTTGATAGTTGGTAATGTGGAACTGACTAAATTGTGGCATATGAAATCCAAAAGTACGAGAAAAACACTAAAACTTAATCTCTCCATCCCAAAAAAATATGTGCATTTGGGACAGCACGAGAATTAAGGAAAAATTGATAAAGTAAGAGAGATGATGAAAATGGTATGGAAAGTAAGAGAGGAGAGGAGATAATAGTTAAAATAGTGTCAGTGGATAGTATGACCTATATTATTAAATTGATATAACTTTCTAAAATTGGAATGCACATATTTTTATAGGATAGATAAAAATGAAAAGTGCACATATTTTTATGGGACGAAAGAAATAGTATTTTTTAATTAAAAACTTTTCAACCTATTAGATTGACCGCGGCCAACATGTTTATAACTTAATATACAGTCACTTTATACTCTATATGTACTTTATCCATCTCAATACTGAAACCAGTATTTTAGATTAAAGCTATGAAACATAATTATAAATGAAAAGGGCGTCATGGGTTTCTTATTAATTTCACAATGGGACTTGTTTTACGTATAGTATCACAGGGCAGTGATAAATGCAAATTTATATATTGTACAAACTCAAAATTTCTCAACATAACTTTAATACAGTTTCAATGCAATATCAACACTGTGTAAAGTTTCAAGATTTCAGTGTCAACTCAGTATCAACACAACATCAATCATTGACTTCTGTTGAAATTCTATTGACATTTTCCTGTTGATGTTTTTTTGTGATCTATTGATATTTTTCAATGGTCCAAATCATAGTTTTAAGTTTATACAATATTTAAAGTTTTCATTTGATCGCATTCCTAGTATCACATATTAAAATAATAAAACTTCCTAATTTAATATTTTATTTTACTCATATTATAAAATTAAAACTATATACAAGTAAGAATTCATGTTCTACTAAACTTTTAGTCACTTTCCCTTACATTTTCTTAATTCCTTACAGAGTCAGTATGAGATAATTTATACTACAAGAAACTGATCCATACCTGAGCCCAATTCCTAATCAGTACGCAGTTATTTGAATGGATATTAATACAAAAATTTGGAATTTTGATTTAGATATGTATACGTATTCAGTTCAGGAGTTATGGACTCTAAAATAATATACAAAATTTATAATTATATTTTAAGCGATTATAATTAGTAGAATGTGTGCTATGAATTTAATTAGTTGGTGTAAATATATTCGGCCATTAATATAAGCCAATACTGGCCCAATAAATAGTCCAAATCTGTCACTAATAAATAACCTGCTAACAATAATTAAAGTTTAAAACGAAAAAAGGTGGGCCGATTAGATAATGAAAGTGGTTCTCTTCTGCCATCCTTTTTTCAGAAACATATATTACAAATTTTACTTTTAATATTAAAATTACAACTTTACTTCTTAAAAAAAATTAAATAAGAAACAACAAATCAAAGAGAGTGTATTATTATGAAAAGGATTTCAAGCAATCGATATTATTATGCAACTTTATTATCCAATCAATATAATTAAGTCATGGAATCAAATAAAAATATTCGAAATATCTTTTCATTATCTAACATGAGACCGTCCCTAATTCTCGTAGACTTTATTACGACTTACGAGTCTTGGATCGTATCTAATCCGATCTAAGCTTCGTAAAATCTAACATGCTCAACTCGTAACAACAAATTACTTGAATGCGGTCCAAATCTGGGAATCATTGAATATGAGACTATCGAATTCTCGTGAACTTAACATGCTCAACTTCTAAACGATGGGCTCAAACAACAAACTTGAAATCCGGTCCTTAATATGAGGGTTCTGAATTCCATGCCCGTCTCCAAGTTGGTACATATATTGTGCCAGTCTACCAAGATCAACAGCGCTTGCTATAAATTCTTTCGAAAATCGAGAATCTCCAACTCTTTCCTCGTTCATCCTTTTCCAACTATTCCATATTAAAATTCTTGCATGGTCACGCGCCTCTTCAATCGAAGCTCCCGATTCCTTCATGTAGCATTGAATTGATTCTGCCACATCGCCTCTTTCCATCTCATTCTAAACAAGCATTAAAAAATGTGTTACGATATGATCATACCTTAAATGCTAATACTAATATATGTAAGACTTAATTAAGCATACGAACCGGTGATGTTGCAATGTCATTTGCAAGCCTTAAAATCATTGATGGACATTTAACTAAGTCTGGGTATTGGTACAAGCTATCAACAACGATTTTTTGTATTGGATTTGTGCTGAGGAAGAATGTGTTTGACAAGATCACAGGAGCTGAGCTTGAAATCCATCCATTGTTGATATATTCATCTAGTGATGGTGTGCACCCTGCCACATGCCACTGCGCCTCTTGCATAAATGATTTGCATAAATCTTGCCACTGTCAAACAATTACAATCATTAATTAATTATAGAAATAAAAACATACGTATACGGTGATTCAAATATTGAGGTTGTCTTACTGATTTTCTCAAATATTTAATAATGAGAATGTCTTGTTCTTTCAGAACATCGCATGCCATCTCATTTATGAAGTTGTTGAGTGTGAGAAAGCAAATTTGCATATAGTTTGGGAGTTGATTCACTGCTTCTAGATCCCATCTGAAAAAATAACAATTATTAAGTCATTCGATTTGAATATTTACGAATCATATTGCTACACGTGACAATCTATTGAAAAAAAAAGAGTTAGCATGGCATTTTCTATAAGTCTAATCTCAAGCCTGCTATATTATATTATGTTACCTTAATTTTATTAATTTTGTGGTAATAATAAGAAAACTCTAATATAGTAATGAGCAAATTATAGCATTAGACTAATTATTGTTATATCGATTGTGTATAATTTGTAAGTATAAGTGGTCCCTCTAAACAGCGTCAAAATAAATACCAACTTAATTTAGAGTATTAAAAAAGTAACTCACCTTTGAATTGCATCATTGAAGAGGTGTAGTTCATCCAAGGTAGCATAGACATCAAAAATATCATCGATTAGTGTAATTAAGATGTTGGCTTTGGTGGCCATAATCCTTGAATAACCATATTTAGGCTGGGAGAGTCCATCAAATAATGTCCACAAGTAACACTCCACTATCCTATCTCTTGCAAATGGTAGCTTTTCACTTAGTCTTGTTTGCTTCCACCATCTATAAATGTCATTCACAAATTGTAGTAGTAAAGTTTATGAGAGAATATGTGAGAAAACACTACTATTATAGATGATTAAATAATAATATACCTGGAGATGAGTTTGAGTTCTTGTTGATGCATTGATTGAGTAATGTTGAAATCCAATTTTGCAAGCTCAAAAATTGTTGGATCCATCTCGGATCTTCTGCTATACGCTTCAATGAAACATCTTGCATTCGGCCTTCGAATCCTCCAATGGATTGGGAGATCCAAAGCGTAGCGAACCCTTTCTAAAAGATTATGATCATCATCACCTTCATCAACAATTCTTTGGAGATATTTGGTGGCAAATTCATTGGCCAACTCCAAGGTTTCTTCTCCATGTGTAAGTAGGAAAGAAGCTTCATATAATTGCAACATTCCTCTCCTATCATCACAAAGGCTTGCTTTGAAATTGCCATTCTCATTCTTGAGACAATCAAACACATCTATCATACAACAAATATAATTAGTCCCATTATAAGTTCAAAGCTTCAAACATTTATATTACTATACATGTTATATAATGAGTAATGAGACATAACATGTACCTTGAGAAACTCGAAAACCATGCTCTTTTAGTAGTCTGAATTCAAGAGATGTTGAGTACAAATCCCTTTCCTTTGTATCAAAATTATTCTCATGGTAAATACAAGTCAAGATTTGGTTGATTTCTTGGTTGAAGTGATGAGATATAGCGAGACTCTGCAGATCATCAATCAACTCCAGTCGTCGATCGCCTTCCATTTCTCGGTGCAGCAACAACATCTTCACTCGCGCAATCAGCTCATCAGCCCGCTTCGAATGTATCTCCTCCTATAGTGGTATTTAATAAGAAACCAATTAATCCTTTATAGTAAATGTTAATTGGCATATTTACACGTGAGTTGTTCTATATCAAAAAATGTAAAGTAGTAAAAAACTATCAATTTATCAGGTACATTTCAATAAATGATACCGTATATTGGGTGGTGAGCGATTGAATATAGTTGAAATCCCAGAAGGGAGGTTTGTAGTTTGCAGATCGTCGTGTAGGGCCGGTCGTCGTCTGAGTGGAAGGCACAGCATTGCATCGGGTGGAGGAGCTCGTTCGGGTAGACGACGCGATACACAAAAGTTTCATCGGAGCTCCGCCGTGGAAGGTGGTGTAAGAGCGGTGGGGTGGCTTGTGAGGAATATTAAGAGGTGTATGCATTAATAAATAAGACATTTTGATGCTTTTTGTCTCGAAGTTGGATGTGATCGAATTACGGTGTTGCAATCTCAACTATATATAGACTTTCAATGATTTAGATGTGACTAGTATAAAAATACTATGAAGTATACCAAACATAAACTTATATCCCCTCAATAAAAATTACTCATTTGTATTAAGTATTAACATCAATAACATGTTTGTAAGTACTACTAAATTTTATCTGATAGTGCATGGAAGGTTCGAAAATGGCGGGCTGATGGATGGAATAAAAGTTTACTGAGTTCTGCATTTAATTATCACTAACTTTATTATTTTTGTAGTATATATTTTGGATTGGTTGAGCTTTACGTTGATAACATTAAATTGCTCAAAGTATTTACCACTAAAAACCTTAGTTTTTTGAATATTTAATTTGTAGAAAGGGTTTTTTTTAAATAATTGAAAATCAGTAATATACTACACGTCGCCATATTTTCAATTACAATTATCGACTTGGTACGAATCAGTAATATACTAAACGTCACCATGTTTTTTATAAATGACTGGCAATTTTTGATACGACACGAATCCGCACGAAATTAACACGACACGAACACGCACGTTCAGGATTTGGGTCATTATAGGGTCGACCCAATAAGAACACGAAGATAACGGGTTGGGTCGGGTCGGGTCGTGTTTGGGTCAGGTTTGGGTTACACGTTAAGAAAAAAAAATAATTATTTTTTATTAATTATAAAATTATTAAACTTTAATTTTTAGTTATTTTTGTTGACTAAAAATATTATACTTTAATTTTAATTAATTAAAAATATATTATTCTTTAATTTTATTAATTAAAAAATATTAATTATTTATTTTATGAATTTTAAGAAAATATTATGATTAGATTTTATTAAAAATAATTTTTTTTAATTATTTAATTTTATTATATAGATTTTTAATATTACTATACATTAATTTTATTATTTTAATTAAGAAAATAATTATTTTAATTTGGTAATTATTTATTTTATCGTGTATATCATGTTTAAATCGTATAATAACATCATGTTTTAGTCGTTATCGTGTCGTGTCAAGCTAACTTACTATCATTAACAGAGAGTTTACTTTTTTTTGGGGTACACGATAACACGCACGAACCCGACACGAACCCGTTGGGTCGGGACACGATAAGAACCCGACAATTTCGGATTGGGTTGGATTGGGACACGATTGAGTTGGGTCGATAATGGGTTGACACGATAACGACCCAACACGCACAATTTGACAGCCCTTCATTAACCTACACTAAAAGAAATATTAACAAATTGAAACTTTGTGATATTAGTTCACTATTAGGCATTAGCCTTACAAGAATGATATTTCAATATAGGATATAAGTTATTAAAATTATAAATCAAAGACTCTTAAATAACTTATATATTTTGATTATAATTATTTTAATTGATTCATGATGTTATTACCACATGAATGATTCGCCCTAGTTTGATTAAAAGTATAATTTCAATCATTAGTCTCCAAATTGATAACATTTCACCTTCAACTATTGACCTGAATTAATAAAAATATTTCCCTAGTTTGATTAAAAGTATAATTTCAATCATTAGTCTCCAAATTGATAACATTTCACCTTCAACTATTGACCTGAATTAATAAAAATATTTCCCTAGTTTGATTAAAAGTATAATTTCAATCATTAGTCTCCAAATTGATAACATTTCACCTTCAACTATTGACCTGAATTAATAAAAATATTTTATAATCGGTCTGTCCTTCATTAATTGATACCAATTTTCATTTTCATCCGTTCTTAATTAATTGACACATTTACATTTTACTACTTTGATAATGGACTTTACATTCCATTAACTCATTACACTCACATTTTATTATAAATTAATATATATATATATATAGGATTGTGATCAAATGAGATTTTTTAGGGCAATTGAGAAATGAGATGCAATATCAGCCACTCATTATTATTAAATGAGTGGTCTATATTTTACCACACAAAAAATATTTTTGGATTAATTTATTATGAAAGGGCAGAATGGTAATTTTAGTTTTTAATCTCTCCTTTCCTCTCCGACTCGCAATCTCTCCTGCTCCTCCTCGGCTTGAATACGCTGCTGCTCCGCGGGATCATTGAGGCCAACCTACTTCTCTCGGAGCGCGATCTCCGCCAATGCTTTTATGTTGTTCTTCCTCTTCTCCTTCTTCGCAGCCTTCCGTGAATGATATTGCGATTCTCCTCTTCGAGATCGCTGATTTTTTTATGAAGATCACCGATCTCGTCGGAATCTGCATTGTTAGCTTCAGCGAATTCGTTGCCGGAGGTTGAATTCGCGAATGTGTTTGATTCTGCTCTCAATTTGATCAGCGAGAGGTTCAATTCGAGCATTCCTTTTCTCTGGAAGATCAATCGCACCCTAGGTTTGGGGAATTCGTTGAAATTCGGAATTTCGCATAATAGGGAGAGATTGGGTGCTCGGCGTATTTCTTATTCGTCTCTCTCGAGCGCGCATTCATATAGTGCCGCTCTTCTCAGGTGAATTATGTTTCACTGTTGCTTTTGTTTTAAAATCTTCAAATACTGTTGTTTTATTTTTTGGATAATAACTTGTTGGATTTAATTGAATATTTGGTTGGAATCAATTGTCATTCATCAGCTTTTTGCCGAAGACGTTCACACATGATTTTTTTTCCGGTGAGATTTGTGCGTGTTGTTTCTTCTATACAGAGTACTTTTTTGGTTGCTGCAAACGTGATTCTGAACAAAATTTTGCTCAATTTTGTTATTCTTATGCTGGAGAGCAAAGACGAACTGTCGAATTTCTCCGATATAATTGATCACAGCTGGAGTAAAAATGCAATAATGAAATTTTGGCACAGTTTGTTGTTTTTGTGTTTTGATAGGGAGAAAATCGATGAGGTTTGTGAATTCACGAAGAAAATCATGAGAGAAAAGGAATCGGAGCTGTGGCGCCGATCCGTGGCTAATTAGGAGCTCGATTCCGTGACGGATCCGATGAGGAAGGAAGTTGCCGCGATCTGCAAAAAGGTTGCAATCGTGAACTGAGATGTGATGATTTTGGGGATCAACTATCAGAAGAAGGTTTGATTTCATGATTTTACAAATTTTCCTATTCTCATCTCTGATTTCCAGATTGATTTATCTCATTCTTCGGACTTTGTAGGAGAAAGAGTATAGAGAATCGGCTGAGGCTTTCGATGAGAAGAAGAAGGAAAAGGCGCAACTCCTCGCGAAATTAGCAGAGGTAGTTGAAGCTCTTGCTTTACTGATTTCAATTTTTGCAGATTTGTTGTTGACGTTGTTTGATTTTTGCAGTTGGCGAGTGAAAGCGAGAAGCTGAGATCGAGTAAACTAGAAGAACTCTGCAAGAACATATAGTTGACGCTCCAGCTTCTCGGTGAGAGAGAGATCTGTGGAATTAGAGCTCCCGAGAGTAAGGAGATGGGGTTGAGAAGTATGTTTGAGATGTTGGTGCTGGTGTGTTGGTGATGCATATTTTGAGACGTAGTTTTTGAGATTTTGATTCTGGATTTTGGAAACCCTTGTTGACAAACTATTGACATTTTGCTATAAGTTGTTGACATTTGATATTCTGACTATTGATATGTGAATTATAAGTGTTATTTTTTAGTTGTTGACATTTTAATACGAGTTGTTGACATTTGATATTCTGGCTATTGATATGTGAACTATAAGTGTTAGTTTTTAGTTGTTGACATTTTAATACGAGTTGGAGTTGTTGACATTTGATATTCTGGCTATTGATATGCGAATTAGAAGTGTTATTTTTTAGTTGTTGACATTTTAATACGAGTTGTTGACATTTGATGGATCTTATTCAATTTTGCACTTTAGGCACGTAATTAATCATTTTGCTTCTAGAAATTTGACTTATGGCTGTGCTTTTCATCTCGAATTATTGGTTGGGGATTTTTCAAATGACAAAAAATGGTTAACTACATATATAATCTATGTCAACTACATATACAAATCATGTCAACTACACACATATAATATCAAATATGTGTACAATCCATGTCAACTACACACATATAATGTCAACTATGTGTACAATCCATGTCAACTACATATACAATTCATGTCAACTACATTTACAATTCATGTCAACTAAACAGATATAATGTCAACTATACACATATAATGGCAACTATAAGTTGTTGACATTTTGCTATAAGTTGTTGACATTTGATATTCTGGCTATTGATATGTGAATTATCAGTGTTATTTTTTAGTTGTTGACATTTTAATACGAGTTGTTGACATTTGATATTCTGGCTATTGATATGTGAATTATAAGTGATATTTTTAGTTTTTGACATTTTAATACAAGTTGTTGACATTTGATATTCTGGCTACTAAATGTGAATTAAAGAGGTTGTTTTTATTCAGTAAAGTTTCTTGCTGATTTCTTGTCTTTTATTGCTCCTTCCATTCTATATAATCATCAAATTCTTTGTCTCTCATCAAAAACTCGTAAAGGTTGTGTTCTTGTGCAACATTTCATTCGATACATACAAATTCATAATTCTGGAGTATGGGAGAAATGGCTTCATCTTGAAGTTACGCAGAGGTATGTAATCTCTTTATTTTTATCTCACAAAACAGTAAATGTATGATGATTCATTCAGTTTAATTAATCAATCAATTGTCCAGTGTAAATTAATGATGTTTGAATTAATGGCAGCATGGAGAAATGGATGAATTGGGGCAGAAGCTGTTGTACACGAGCCTGGAGAAGCTGAAATTAGAAGTGATAAAAGAAATGCAGAAAAACAAAAAATACGTAAACCAACTAATCTAGCTCCATAAATGCGCCATCGAAGAGCGAGACGAAACAAAATCAATTATTGATTCGTTTATGGAATTAAAAGTTTTAGGGTTTGGATTATCAATTGTGCTGGATGTGAGCTGGATTGGGAAATCAAGCTTTTTTATTTGACAAATAAATGACAAACCATTTGCAGAAATCGCCATTGAAGATGTTGAAATCAACTATGTAATTCATGTCAACTATACGCATATAATGTCAACTAGTGTACAATCCATGTCAATTATATATATAATCCATCTCATCTACCTACATATAATGTCAACTACAATCCATGTCAATTATATATATAATTCGTGTCAACTACATACATATAATGTCAACTACATATATCTACATACATAGAGAAAGCAATTGAAAAAGTAAATAAATCTCATAAGCATTGTGGAAAATGTCATAAAGTGAATGATCATAATGCCAGAAGTTGTGGCAAAGAGAAGACATAATTGTTCTTTTTTAATAATCAGAGTTGTTTTTTAGTTTTTGACATATACTACAAGTTATTGACATTTTCTTATTAGTTGTTGATATTTAATTTTGCTCTCTCTATTGATGTGTATTGTATGATCATCGTACCAGAACTTGTGGTAAAAAGGAAAAAAAAAGAAAAAAATACTTGTTCTTTTTTAATTATAAGATTTGTTTTTTGAGTTGTTCACACTATAAAAGTTGTTGACAAGCTGTTGACATTTTGCTATAAGTTGTTGACATTTGATATGCATGCTATTGACGTGTATTGTATGACCATGATGTCAGAACTTGTGTCAAATAAAAAAATTAAGATAAAATAGTTGTTATTTTTTAATTACAAGAAATATTTTTGAGTTGTTGACACTTTATACAAATTGTTGACAAGCTGTTGACATATTGTTATAAGTTGTTGATATTTGATATGCAAGCTATTGACATGTGTTGTATGATCATGATGTCAGAACTTGTGTCAAATAAAAAATATTAATATAAAATAGTTGTTATTTTTTAATTACAAGAATTGTTTTGAATTGTTGACACTATATATACAAAGTTGTTGACATTTGATGTACAAGATGTTGACATTTTTATATAAGTTGTTGACATTTGATATAAAAGTTGTTGACATGTATTGTATAATCATGATACTTGAACTTGTTTCAAATAAAAAAATTAAGAGAAAATAGTTGTTCTTTTTCAATTATAAGAATTGTATTTGCGTTGTTGACATTTCAATACAAGTTGTTGAACTGATTGACATTTGATTACTACTAAGTTCAAAAGTCAGAAACCACAATAGTAGTCCATGGTTTGTGTGGGAAGTGCAGGTTTTGGGAAGAAGGCTTCAGCAACCCAAAGTTTGATGAGTTTAAAGGCACATATCTCACAATCTTCCGAGAATGCACCCAGGTAAAGGAAATAGCCTTGAAGTCTAGCAGGCAAGTAAATGTAGCTAGGAGCCAAGATCTCCATGTAGGAACCCTCCTCCATTTCAGCTGCATCAGCAGTATATTCTTCAATCTTTTTCCAGAAATCAATCTTTTTGTCTCCTAATGAGAAGACCACCAACCACAACCAGTGACAGAGGAAGACTTTTCCATTTCTCGGCGATCGATCTTCCAATTTCCTTCAAATGAGGAGGGCAGAGCAATGTAACATCATCATTATCATTTTTCAGCATATCACCGAAGGTCAGATAACAGAGCAACTGCCAGTTGTGCTCCAGCCCGAGCGGCTGCATCTCATGAAGTAAACTAGATTTTTCAAAAATTTTATCAACGACCTCCCGAGGCCTAGTGGTGAGAAGAATTCGGCTGCCGTTTCCTTATCCGGCAAGGTATGCGCGATCCAATCCCAAGCATTAGTGTCCCAGACATCATCCACGACGATTAGAAACTTGAGATTGTAAAGCTTCTAATGCAGGCACTGGAGCAACGTCTGATCGTCGCCCTAGGTGGCATAGTGGCCTGATTGGTAGTTTTTGCTCTCCATGATTACTAGCAGTTCATGACCTCAACTATAATTTATTTACTACTGTTGAATATCAAATGAACTTTGTAAATTTGTTAAATTTAGTCATGTATCAAAAACATTATTCCGATATTTCATACTGAGAAACATGTTTTTACAGCGAGACGAAATTAATTGATATCAAAATCATAAAAATAAAATAAATAAAAACACTTTGACGAACTTTCAGTAGCCAACTTCATTGAGAACTTTCATCAAACAATTGGCAGAAGATGCAACAATTACATATGTCAACAGTATACAATATCATGTCAATGACAAGTATATGTTGTTTATAGAAAACACAAGTATATTATTATAACTATGTCAATAGCTATTGTATAAAATGTCAATAATCTTAAAAATGTAAACAAATCCTTAACTGGAACGAGATGCTTGTTCTCTTCCTTTTTTTACCAGCAGCAATGTTCAATTCCATCTCTTCTGATTTTACCATTGCTAATCAAAAAAAAAATCAGCAGAAATCGAATTCATAAGAAAACAAATCCAGAAGTGTTTTAATACACTAAAATCGAAGCAATATTCCTTGAAATTTGAATAAATTTCTTAACCTGTAGAAGTCGCTTCATCGATCGCCGATTTGGATGCCTTTTTCCGGCGACAATCGGCGCTTCAGCTTCAGCCGATTCCCTTACATTTAGTTCTTCAATCCTCATTTTTGGAACTTATTGATGTAGGAAACTGATTTCGTAGATCTAGGATTAGGAGATGAATAACAATGTTTGATTGATTTTTGAAGATTTGCAGAATTGTATAAGTGATTTTTGAAGATTTGCATAATTGTTTGGAAGAGAAACTTGGGAGGGAAACATTCGAGAGTTTTAGTGGGGTTTTTAATATAATTTAAACATTTAGAACTGAAATGACAATAATACCCCCTTGTTGACATAAACTACATGCTGTTGACATTTTATAAATATTATAGATGAGTGGCTGAGATTGCATCTCAATTCTCAATTAGGTCCAAAAATCTCAACTTAATAGGACCCTATATATATATATAAAAAGATAGAATTCATATTCTATTAATTTTTCCATCCTTTTTTATTGTGTTTCTTAAAATATGTGTCAAGTCAAACTATTTTAATTAATTAAGGACAGGAAGAAGTAATTGATTAATTAAGCATGCAACTTACATGAAATAGAAATAATTTTTTATAAGTCATTTCATAATAGATTAATTTAGCATGGAACATACATGAAAGAGAAATGAACTTTTTTTTTTATAAGTTGCAGTTGTTACTTGTCACATAAATGCGCAATCTTACCGAAATTGTGACAGGTTGGGGTTATCTAAAAATAGAAATATTTAAAATAATATAAATTTTAATATAAAATACTTCCTCCGTTTCCTCCGTCCCAACTAAGTTGAGACATAATTTTTGGACATGGAGATTAAGAAATTATGTTGAAAAGTAGGAAAGATATAAAGACAGAGTAAAGAAGATGATAGAATAAAGTAAGAGTAACTGAATATTTTATTTTTTGCTAAAAAAATGACTCAACTTAGTTGGGACATCCCCAAGAAGAATAAACTCAACTCAGTTGGGATGGAGGGAGCAGTAAATAAGAAAGGTAGAAAGAAAAATGTGTTAGTGGAAAATGAGTCTCGCTCCATTAAAAAAAAGAGATATTATACTCTTCCATCTGCAAAATATTATCCACGTTTGACTTGACGAAGATTTCAAGAAATGTAAAAATTGAATGAAAAAAAGTTAGTTAAATATGAGCCTTATATTTACAAAATAAATTTTATAATAGAATATAAGTGTAATAAGAAATGAACAACATTTTGGTGGATCAAAATGACAAAAATGGTCAATATTTGACGGATTGAAGGGGTAAAATAATAAGTTTCTAGTTTTAATATATGGATCCAAACAGAAAATTTTTTTATTTTTGGATGAAAAGTAATAACCAAAAGGAATGTGAGGCCTGTTTAAAAAGGTCAATAAGTGAAAAAATTCTAATTCGTATATTTTCATCGTAGTTTAGAACATATGGTACGAATTTTTTCAAGGACCACGTCATTGAGAGTGCGATCGTTTGTAGACCAATTATGAACTTCAATTCTTTTTAAATTATAGATATCAAATTTATTTTAATATTTTTTCAAATCAACCTTCATGCTACTCTTAAATTTGAATTAAAAATTATTATTTTTATAAGAAGTAGCCAGTCAACAACACCTAAGCCTTTTTAAATTCATATCAACATTTATAAACACTTTAATTTCATCTCATTTTCGACACTCCAATTATTCCCTATTTTATTTCGAACTTCTCCCTTGTTTCTATCACTTGTGTATCTTTATATTTCAATTATATATGTTTTTTATTTTAATTATTATAATTTTAAAACTTTCTCTTAGTTGGGCAAGTATATGTATAATCGAAATTGATTCAGATTTGGACTAAATATTCAAATTAAAATACATAAACCACAAACCAGAAAGCTAAATTACACGCTTGCACTACTAGAGATTTGTACAACAAATTCACATTTTAGTATATTAACTCAAATACACAAATCACGAAAATTACGTCAAACCACTCTCCTCTAGTAAGATTTATAAAAAAAGTATGTAATCCAATTATCCAAATATCAAATTATATCAATACAAATAAACATCAAGAACATGTTTGTAATATTTTTATATGATTCCATTTGGAAGATTTGAAATTGGTGGGCTGATGCTAGGTGTAAGAAGAGTCATAGTATATATCAATGTGCAAGAATAAAGAAAATATTTTGATGGGAGATGGAAGATAGGAAGATGCCTCATTTAAGATTTGAACAACTAATTAATATACATGTACGACCACAAATGACGAAAGCTACATGACACCCTCTCAATATTAAAGATTTATATAAACTAGTATTATACCAGGTATATTTGTTATTTATCAAGCACGATATTCATATGGTTTGATTAATTTAATTAGTACTCCTATCTTATTATACCAGGTATATTTGTAATTTTATCAAGCACCATGTGAGGTTGAATAAATAAGTGTCAACTATTACATTATTAAATCCTTGAGTTCCATTGGCTTTATTCTAGTTCCTAGTTACTTCGATATGTTTTTTTAAGAGAATTATAATTAGGTTTCCTCACATGACTTCTTGGTGGATTTTAATACACTTGATTTTTATTTTATTCTATTGGACTTAAGAAGACAAGAAATTTTTAGCATGCAATGAAAGAACTGAACATTTTTTATATTTGTCAATTTTAGATGTTTCTAGCTACTAGTAATCATTGTTAGAGCGTCTCCAAGGAGACGAGGCATATTATGTATTTATCTTCTTAAAAAGTGAAATATACCCTTCTAAAAGTAATATATTCCAAAGGTAAAAGTATATTTTTCATGAAAAGAAGGCAAATATGGTAGTTATAAGATTTTATCTCTTCATTGGTGGGGAGATAAAGATACCTCTTCAAAATGGGAAAAGGTATAATTTCTCAAATACCTCTCTCTTTAGAGAATGATTTTTCATGAAAAAATAAATAAATATGATAATTATATTAGTTTACCTCTTCATTTACCTCTCTCCTTGGAGATGCTCTTGTAGAATTGGCTTTCTTTGACCTGTAAGTGAGTCTTCATTAATTAATTTGTAATTTTATGGGAGTGTTTGGTTCCTCGATGGTCCTGTTGTTCTCTAACTTATTTGCTTCTTCTCTGTTTTTTAATGTCTCATTGTTAACAAATTAGTACAACCAACAACTCCTTATGATTCACTTAAAATAACAGTTATATTTAACTTATATACCATAAATACCTATTTCCAAAACTAAATAGTTATGGATGATGATTGACTTGTGATTTGTGAATAGAGGTGCAAGATGAATTGGTATGCATACCGGTTAATCTTATCCTATTTTGGTCTCAATCCATAATCACATACCAAAATGACGAAATAACTCCACTACTATGAAACCGAGGGACATAATTAAGCAACTTAACACATTTTGTTTCTAAGGTGCACTATTGATAGCTGATGGAGGTGGAATGATTATGGGAATATTGGGCTATAGGATTAGAAGGGGAGGTGCCGGGGAATGTGACTGGTGGAAGGTTAGTTGGAGAAAGAAGAAGTGGTGGTAGCAATGAGGGAGCTGGGATTGTCATGTAGGGAGGCATCTCGAAGCCCTGGATATTTAGGAGACGACGATTCCCAGGCGACGTCGCATGGATTGATAGAGCGACAAAAATGAACACAAAGAAATTGTAATGTTTTGTCATGGTATATTTTACTCAAAAGTTTTAATCAGGTCAAAATAAGCTTCTTCTAAAAGTTCAACCGGGTAATTGCACTTTGTAGTTCGTCTTTCGTATGGTGTTCGTCTTTAATTTAGGGTTAATAGCCGATAAATACACAAACTAAATTGAATGTACAAATAAGGGACAAAATTCACATTCTTAAAAACAAAACAAATAAGGAAAAATGAATATATACTACTACAAGAATTCACAGCTAAAAATCTACTCTAAGTTGCTGCTTCAAAGTATAACAAATTAAATGATTAACATAAGAATTTTAAAGGACAGAGTTGTTCTAATTATTTATACCATACACACACACACCCACACAATTTTGAATATAAGTGTACTAAGCAGTACAACCAAGACAACCTATAAGAGAAATTCAGGCCCAGAATTCTCGGTTTTTTATAGAGCATGAGCTCTCGGATACCATGGTGCTACCCTTGTAGTCGAGTGTCCACTTCTCAAATGTACAGTCGGTGAAGTCATAGTAACCACCATGGATCGAAAGCTTCCCCCTTATCACCCGTTCTTCGATCCATGGATAAGTCAGTAAGTTCATCAACGACCGGTTAATTGATTCCTGGATAAAATACAACAATACTAATATCACAGCTTTCCTGTTCCTCATCTATGGTTATCAACATACAAAAAGCAAATGCAACTTGCAAACCAAATAAAGCTAATAAGCAAGCAAGAGGATCGAAGCAAACCTTCTCACAGTGCCTGCATTGCTGATCAAAGCTGAGGTCTGAAGCAGCAGCATTCGCTTGCAACCTGGCAGGCTTTCCGACAACCACCCAGTTTCTGATGAAGCTACTGGACAGCGTACGTGAAGTTGTGAGAAATAAAAAACAGATGCCAGATGGATTGCATGCATATCAGTGAAAGTAAATCAATTAACAGAACAACCTTGTAATTACTTCATCTTGCAAGCTCATCAATGCTTTAATCCCTCCACAACAGCTGTGACCAACAACTAGTACATTTTCGACCTGAAGAAATATACATACATATGCATATAGTTCGATGTTTTGCAGTCCAATTGACAAGTGAATGAGAATATACAGCTTTACAAGATCCCTCTCGCCTTACTAAGAAGGAAAAAACAGAAAGAGATCACCTGATCAAGGCTATATCTGGACCATTGACAATATAAAACCTCAGGTGGCTTATTAACTTTCAGTGTCATTATATCTAAATATCACTAGTTTATATTTCATGTCATCGAAACTTTGTGCGTAAATGGGTTGTAGAAAAAGATTTACCATTGCAGACAACGTGTATACAAGCACCACATCCATTCAATAACTACAAAAGGAAGGAAGGCATGATTTAAGCAGATATTAACTTACTTCAAGAGAATTGATGGCAAATTCAAGGGCAGCATTTGTTTCTGTAGGTCCATTCTGCATAATGAAATGAAATCTTCCAAATCGTCACTCATGCTTCTTAGTTTCAAGTGCTACGAACTCAAAAGGGTATACTTTACATACCTCATGTGGTGGTACCAAGTTTGCCACATTCCGGACCACAAATGCTTCTCCTGGTTGGAAACCAAGGATACTCGAGGGTCACACTCGTGAATCCGCACAAGCAATCACCATGAACTGTCCTTCAATACATCATATTCTGGCCATAATAACGTTTGAAACATTCAAAATGCTACAAAGTATCAAAAGGAAGTACCTTTGGCGCCTGGGCCTCAGCCAGCCCTTTGTAGTGTTCTAAGTTGCTCCTGAAATGATGGAACAAGCATAAGAACAAATGAAACTCCTATTTTACATTACATTTAACAGAGAAAATGGTCACACAATTCTTACAAGTATTTATCCTTTTTGAAACTAAGAAATCTGTGTTTCAACTCCTTGAAAGGATCTGACACTTCCTTGCTCACCCTTGTGACTTTCGGCCTGCTCTCGACAGTATCCTGAACTAGGCCCAGGGACTCCATTAAGGCCTTCAATCTCACAGTGGAGTTTCTTCTGTTATCCAATAAGGGAAGTCATACAACACAGAAAATATGACATTAGTATAACATCCAATTTACCAAGACGCACATAAATTAAATCAGAATCTAACATGCTTATCTCTTTGGATCAACCTCTGAGTGTTGCATGGAAGGCTTTAATCTTTAATATTATAAAGTAAGTAGGTCCTATAAACCATCATCAAACAATATGATCAGAGCCTCAAAGTGCAAGAATCTGAGATTCAGAACTATTACTAATTGCTTCATTGTTTTTATCTCATTGTGACGCAGGCAATCCAAGGACCAACAACACAACCCTAATTTCAGGTAAAGAATCAAAGCAAGTGCTATGCAAATTCGCAGGGACTTCACTTTAACTAACCAATTTTCTGACCTCTATAACAATCATTAGCAAACTCGATTTCTAGCAACACATAGTCACACCTAAATGTCTAGATACATAAGAATTTAAAGCTGTTGATATAAAGCAGAGTTTCAGAGCAAACCAACAACGAGATAGACTGACTAGTTATGCTGCTACTATGATTGTTGATTCTAGACATTTTATCGACGAATAAGACAATCTCACAACATAATAACGATTGCAGTTGCCTGAAATGAACTTATGCAGAGCACAAGCACAAGGAAGGTGCATCCAATAATCTCAAGATAATTACAAAATAAAGATTCAAACTTTGGGGCACTTACTTAGAAGAACCCAAGAATCTCAATTGGGTCTGCTCAATTTCCAGAGATCTCAACTGGGAACCAAATATCTTCCACACAAAACAAAACAATTAAGCAGTGCATCAATTTCAAGAAATTGGATTGTACAATCGAACACATGCTCTACAAATAAGCAATAATTTATACTCCTACATGAGATGCTTTAGATGAATTGTTGGAGATATCCATAGAAGAGGAGCAAGCAAGAGACGAGGATTGGAAAAGCGCCTTGGCCATTGCAGATCTCTGCACCACCCTCTCTCACTGCTCAATTTGAAAGGGCTTTCTTCGTTAATTCGTGGAAGATAAAGAATGTGTATAAACATAACCGAAAGGGAAACAGATCATTAAAGTAGATAAATATAGGTTGATCAGAATGGACACATGTTCTCGCGGAGAGAACAATGTGTGCAAGAACAATAACACACACGAGGTTAATTTCAGTAAAGCACAGAAGCAGTAGTCCATCGCCGCAAGGTAAGTCTAACTGGGACTGGCAAATCGTGTTGATTGGGTTCCTATTGGGTCAACTCAATATCGACCCAACCTTATCGAGTCCCAATCCAATCCGAAATCTCGTGTTCTTATCGGATTCAACCCAAACAGATTCGTGTCTGATTCGTGCAGATTTCGTGTCATCCAAAAAAATATCAGTCATCTTTTAATGATAGTAAGTTACTAAACAATATAAGCGTTATACGATAACGACCGACATATGATATTATATAATTAAAATTTGATATTACACGATAAAGTAAGATATTACAAAATTAAAATAATTAATTTAAATATTTTTTAAATCCAAATAATAAAATTAAAGTATATTAAAATTAAATCTAACTAATCAAAGTTAAAATAATTAAAATAATTATTTTTTAATAAAATTTAAGAATGCAGTAATATTTTTTTATTATAAAAAATAATTAATAATAGTATTAATCATATTTTACTAATAAAATTAAAATTATAATATTTTTTAATTAATAAAAATAATTAAAATTAAAATTTAATATATTATTTTAATTAATAAAAATAATTATTTTTTTTCTTAACGGATAACCCAACCTGATCCACCCAAAATTTCCGGGTTCTTATTGGGTCGACCTTATAAGGACCAAATCCTAAACATGCGTGTTCATGTCGGGTTAACTTCGTGCGGATTCGTGTCGGATTATCGTGTCAGATCAAAAATTGTTAGCCCTAAGTCTACCTTTTTGGAAATAAAAACTCAAAAATTTTATTTTCAATTTTAGTTTTAATTTCAGTTTCAATTTCAATTACCATTACAATTTCATTTCTAATAAAATAGAATTATCTGGAATAATACTTGCATAAAAGTCTTATACGCTCTTCGTCCACAAACAATAGTCTCATTCTGTCACTTTTATAGGACGGAGAGAGTATTTTTTTTTGACACTATAAGAATCAAATTTCAGATGAATGAACCAATCTAAAAAGTATATGGTCTAAAAAGGATATGGTCAAGTTAAATGTTGGAATTGTGAGGAGTTTAGACACTATAAGAATCAATATGAGGCATCAAAGAAATACTCATTCCGTACCACTCTAAGTGACAAATTTTCCTTTTTAGGATATCTCACTCTAAATAACACATTTCTAAATATAGAAACATCATTGTCTCTACTTTTTTCCTCTCTTTTACTTACTTCTCTATACTTTACCTACAAAACAACACTACATAAAATTTCATGTCGAATTAGAAATGTTCCACTTAGAGTGGAATAAAAGGGAGTATAAGTTTAAGGATCAAAAAGAGAAGAAGATAACAAATTCTACCGTGTCTGATGATAGTGAGACGCTAGTCTTGAGTGTGAGTAGTCCTGTGAAATCATGGGTGTTGAATCTAGAGTGTCGTTTCATTCATGCAACAATGTGAGCATAATACTACTTATGTTCTTGAAAAATAGAAACTTTTAAAATAGTATGGTTTTCAATGCATAATTGGTAAAGTAAGAGAGAAGAATTAGTAAAGTAAGATAGAGGAAGATAAATGTAGTGGAAGTGATGTCAACCTCCTAAAATAGGAAGTTTAGAAGGTTTCTATTTTTAAGGGACAACCCAAAATAAAAATAGTTTCCATTTTTAAGAGACCGAAATAGTAGAAAAGTATGTTTATCCCGATTTTGGGAAGGTACATCATGCTAATGACGAGACCTTGGATATTGTGAGAAAAGAGAAACAATTGAAAAATCACTAAGGGAACTATGATAGTATGTCTAGATAAGAATGAGGATATGTTGTACACCACAACTAACTCAAATTATTGCATTGAGCTTGCATGAGAAACAAATAATGCATGTTTTGTAATATTATCGTCTTGGCCACATGAGCAAGAAGATGATGAAAATAATATGTTCAAGAGATATATTGTTCGACGTGAAAAACTGTTGAAGTTAGCTTATGTGAAGATTATGTGTTCAGGAAATAGAGAATATGGTAAATTTATCGAGAAGAGACAGAAACTTAAAGACATAGAAGTTGAAGTTGGTTCGTAGTAATCTAAGGGGGTTCAACACGGCAACCCCTATAAAGTTCCTAGGAAGCTCTGAGTATTACACGACCTTCATCCATGATTCCATTCAAAATATATAAATTTATTTTTTTTAAGAATAAATCTGATGCATTTGATGCTTGTAGAAAGTGGAAAGTCATGGGAAACTTATGAGATTGAAGGTCAAATGTCTGAAAATAGAAGAGAATACACACTTGCAAAGTTCAAGGATTTCTATTAATAGATTAATCTTGAATTGTCGTAATAGACCAATCTCTATGTCTCTCTCTTACAATACCTAACACACTCGGTAGGGTATTGTTGCGGTATTAGTAGTATTTATGTGGTGCATCCTAAAGTTATAGCCAAAAATTGTTACAAAAGCCAAATAACTTTTGGCCAATTTCCTCTTGTGGGTAATTTTATAAGTAATTTCTTAGGAAGTCGGCCAATTTTAAAACTTATTATATGAAATATGTTTTATCTTTTATTCTATAGTACTATTTGATAGTATATAATAGTGCGAAAAATTATCAACATACATCATCATTAATTGGATTAATTTTTTAAAAAATGAAACTGTCCGTTGTAAACTATTGTGTGATTTCAAGGTAAATGTAATTAAGGTCACAACCACAAGTCACAACCTATGATGTTCCAAATAAAACTACCAAAAAAATAATTATGAGTTTTTTTTTTTTTTTTAATTTCTACCAAAATTAGTCTCTATTTATTTATAATAAGTACTATGTTTTTCTCCAATAATGCGGGTCTCATTTTTCACTAATAACACTTCAGACATTTTTCACTCTATCTCTCTATTCTACCAAAACACATGTTGTTCACTTCTAAGCCTATTTTTCTTGTGGACAGATATAGTATCGATTTAACAAACCCAGTGTCGCTTAATTTTAAATGTGAGATGAATAAAAAAAGAATTGAAGCCAAAGCATGATAAAATAAAATCGTTTTAAATTTTAAAATGAGGCAGAAAAAAAAAAGACAATTTATGAACCACAAACACCCCAGGCATTTATAAAACGGACTCGGATCCTCTGTTGTGCCTCAAGGCACAACATGAGATGTTGTGCTCCAAACGTAGAGGTTTCTATATGAAACGCAGATGTTTGGTTTCAATGCACTTTCTCATTCTTTTCAATATTTTAAACATTAAATACACCTATCCTTTTTACTGTAGTTCTATGTTTTTGAAAAACACTAGTAGTACGTATAAGTATTAATTATTTCACAATTCATATTCTGTTATCCAACCTTTTATATGCACATTCTTAGTTGATTATTTTATATTCTGATGATTTTAGCTTTTAGCTGATTATTATTATTTATTTTGTTTTATTTTATTTTAGCTGATTATTATTTTACTTAACGAATGATAATTATAATTAGGGAATTAAATAGATATCCGTCTCATATTACTCGTACTTTTCATTTTAGGCCGTAAATTTGAGATTGATTTTTTAGTATAATTAAATTAAAATTTTAAGTGTAATGAGACATAACTTAATAAAGGGGCTCTTAACTTAATCTAATACTCTCTCCGTCCGATGTTACTTGCACTCTTCCATTTCAGCTCGTCACAAACTACTTACAATATTTATAGTTTAAGTTAGAATTAATGTTTTTAATTAATATGTTAGATTAAGTTAAGAGTCCCTTTATTATGTGATGTCTCATTACACTTAAAATTCTAATTTAATTAGACTAAAAATTCAATCCCAAATTTGCGGCCTAAAATTAAAAGTGCGAGTAACATGGGACGAAGGGAGTATATTAATTAAATACATTAATTCTAACTTAAACTAGAAAAATATAAGTAGTTCGAGACGGACTGAAATGTAATAGTGCAAGTAACATGAGACGGAGTGAGTATTAAATAATCAAACACACAGTAATAATATTACAATACTTAGAAATGAAATTAAAATAATTCAGTGATAATTTAAAATGGATATTAAATAATAAAATAAAATAAAAATCTAATGTGACGAAAATACTTGTATTACAAAAAACTGAATTTTATAAAGGTTTTAAGTATGCCAAAGAATATAAAATGAAAGGCTAAAATTAGACGACAATGTATGCGTATTTAATGTTTAAACTATTGAAAAGAATGAAAAAGTGCATTGAAAACAAACATATGCGTTTCATATAGAAATCTCTGCGTTTTGAGCACAGCATCTCATGCTGTGCCTTGAGGCACAGTAGAGGATCCGAGTGAGTCCAATGGAGTACCTTAATGCGGAAGTAGATACTATTAGAAGATTTTTCTGTGTCATATGTATCATAGCACAAATCAAATAATTAATTTCAATCAACCACCAACACCAAGCATTTATCATTTGTCATAATAACAAAACTGATCATTAAAGTATAAAAGTAAAACTGACCATTTTCTTAGGTGACGAAAAATATTGGGAATCGGAAAATGATTGGATCTAATTACTAATAAAATCGATACTATAAAATTATATTCGGAATTTTCGTTTTTCGGTTTTTCCAATTTTCGATCTAATCGAATTTGTTTTCTTAAAATTTCGGATTTTAGGGTTTAGGTAATAAAATACTAGTATGAGTAATATTTCATATATACTATATGGAGTATGATTCTATTTAAATAAAATCTTTAATTCAATTAATATTTTGTTTGAATGTAATATAACAAAGTTTGATTTTGGGATTTTTTGGTTTGATTTAGATTTCACTTTAAAAAAATTGGATTTTCGAATTTAGATTTTCATATATTTCATATCATTTAAGATATAGATCTTGAATTGATTTGAATATGGTAATAGCTAAAAGGTAGTACTCTTCTATTGTTTATAACATCATAATCCAAAATCAAGATCAAATTTCCACTCTTAGATTTTAAAATGAGTGGATGAGATTAAATCTTACGAATCTTAATAAATAGTAGACAAAATATCAACAAAAGGGTAAGATCGTCATTTTGTTATCATATCATAATTTTCATGTTTTTTTATATTAACATATTGTATTACAAATATCAACACAATGACATGAGTATTTCAACACAAGTACACGAAAATATCAACCCAATTTTATTGAGATTTCACATGCATTATATTGAGATTTTACATGCATTATATTGAGATTTCATCAAACCATCAACATATACGAAAACTGAAATAAAAATCATCAAACTTCATCATCTTATCATAATTTTCGTATTTTTTTTATATTAACATAGTGTATTACAAATATCAACACAATGACATGAGTATTTCAACACAATTACACGAAAATATCAACCCAGTTTTATTGAGATTTCATATGCATTATAATGAGATTTTACATTCATTATATTGAGATTTTATATGTATTATATTGAGATTTCGTTAAATCATAAACATATACGAAAACTGAAATAAAAACCATCAAATTTCATCATCTGAACATCGTCGGAACATATGCAATTGAGATCCCGTTAGAATCCTTATAAAATTATCTTTAATTTGATATATTTTTTGCAAAAAAATAATTTAAATTGAGAGAATTACGTAAATTTAAAGTTTTAAGATAATTTTAATAAGAGGAGATTGACATTAATACCCTTTAATTTTATTTAATAATTATTTAAATTTAAAATATAATACACTTATATCAACCACTAGATCTCATAATCAAATGGTAAAAAATTAGTCTTAGTTTTGGATTGTTAATTAGTTAGCAATTGATCACCTCTCATCTCCGTCTTTCTCATTTAAAATATTCATTTTTTTTAAGTTTGTCCCACTCAAAATGTTCACTTTCTATATTTGAAAATAAAATCTCTTTTTTCCTCGTTACAATATTCAACTACTCCTTTTTTTTTCCTATTTACTATATCTAACAACTCTTTCTAAAATTACGTATCACTCAAGAACGTGGACATCTTGAGTGAAACTGAGGGAGTATTTTGTTTTGATTTGATTCTATCTTCCTCGTTGTTGAAACCCGCAATCCTCAAATTTGAATACTCACCTCTAAAACTAAGTAAGCATTGGAGAGTCCGTACAGATATGAATAAGCAAGTGGCCTGGATAAAATTTATGAAGTGGGAAACATGTTGGGTACGAAGTTCATATCCAGCTATAAATAATCGACTGCTTCCTATGCCCCTCCTCTTCGTACGGCACAAACCTCCATCACATACTGCTATCCAATGCACCATCTCACTTTTCTTGCATCAAATTGCTAATTAAATTCTCATAGCTTTAAATCTTGACTTTATAACCAATCAATGTTCGTTTTGTATAAGTTTGGTGGCCGAATTAATATTATACTGTATCAATTTTTATATCGTGTTCATTAATAGTTGATTCAGATTTTTAATTTGTTGTTTGAAGAAATCCTTATTCCAATTGGTATGTATTTTCACAAAAAGTATACATTTATTGGATAAGAAATCATTTCATATAAGTGGTTGTTTAGTTGTTGAATTTCAAAAGTTGCCTTTAGCATGAATTAATTATTTTTATATTTAATTTACCTGGTTATTCTCTCTCAAAAGATCAGTTGGGATAGTTAAATATAATGGAGTAAATTTTATATATTACTACTCCACCACTTACCTAAACCTACACATATATACACCTACATGTAGTACTACGAAATAATTTATTACAGTCCGCTTGTAGTTCATAATATAACTCCACTACTTTTGTTTTATATATGCAAACCTAAATAAATGTAAGTTCTTTACCACTTTTGATTTGGATGTGCAATCTGCAAATGTTATTATGTAGTACAAAAGTAAGAAAGTAGATGTAAAATATATTTGCAGACAAATGAACTACCAACTAAAATAAAACCCCCCTTTGAGAATACTATACTACTATAATTTCTCCTTTTATAGTTTTTCAAGTTAATATTCAAACTAATTAATAATATTAATTTGTATTAGAATAGTTATTAAACTTTATGATCGTATACAAAACTCAGGAGATGCAATTGAGAGGTGCACAAATTATAAAGAACAAATTAGTCCAAGTACTTTGCTTTACATGGTAAAAGGTAGTTGCATCATCACAAAAGGTTCTCTTACCTGGCTTTCATATCTAGGAATATTAACTCTCCAAGTTTATATTTCTTTATTTGTTTCATTTTAATTAAAAAACCAATAAATCATTTGATTATTAATTTAGATAGTACATACGTTTGGATATAATTGTAATTCCACTCAAATATATTGAGATAAAAAAAAAAAACTAAGAACGTCGATAGCAAATTTGATGCGCATTACGTATGCTACAATTTACATTGTGCTTCGCCATTTTGCGATTGTCAGAATTCAGAAATCATTTTGGGAACTCATATGGAATTATTTTGAAACATTAGATATATAAAATTATGTTAAGATAATAAGTGAAGTTCGAGTTATATTTATATCTAACAGATACTCCATATTGCTATCTGTAATTCAAAAATAGACAGTATAAATGTAAGGCACTGCACTGATTGACTGACACAAAGATACCAGCATTAGCTTCGAGAAAAATTAGATTAGTCATGAGAGAAGTACTTTTAAAAAGCCCAATCTGTAATTAAATAATTAATCGACCTCACAAACACCCATGATGTATGTTTCATGTCATTTATTGGGCGAAATTATAAAACACTGATATACGTTATTATATCATAGTACAAAGTTTCCAGGTTAATTAATAACCAAATTGTTGAAAATTTTATGTAACAGAAGATTATTGAATTACACATAATAGTTTCTAATTTTTTAAAATTCTTAAAATATTATGAATTGTTAGACATAATAACTACCGGACTTATCATCAAACTAACAATGTTTTTCAAAATTTGATTTTCATGAACGTAAAATTTATGTGGCTTGATAAATTATTTTTTATTTTAAATTTTACGCAACCAAGTGTTGATTGATGTTCGTTGTAGATATATGTAATCAAGGAGTTGTCTGGAATTGCCATCGATCTTAGCACACCTCGCAAATAATTACAATTGTCAAAGAAAGTTGAATAGACAACGAGATACTACCACTATAATGGATTCAGAGTCTTGTTTAGTATCATTATCACACACTCTCATGTATGACGATGTTCAATCTATTCTTAGTTAAATACTCCATTAATTTGACAAATTGATGCTCGATCAATTATGGGACGGAGGGAGTATTTGTATCCATTGCTCGTATGGTGTATTTTTTCCTTGTGCATATGTAAATAAAAAGAAATAGAGAGCGATATGATCCTCGAAAATTAGACATGTCAATAAAAGTTGAATTAAAATGTATGATTGACCTTGCAAGTGATGGTCGTTTGGTTCCAGCTCCAGCCCACTGCCCCTACCCCACTATCTATCTTTTATAAGCTCTTCGAAAATTCATAATCAGATATTCAGATTTGCCTTGCTTTTCCCTCTCTCCTCTCTCTCTCTCTCTAGGGTTGGTGGCTTTTGCAGTTTGGGCTTCCTCTTCTGCTGGTGATGTCATTTCTTCCCCGAATTAGCAAACTACAACTAATTTCAAAGTTTCCATTTTTTTTCTATGCTAATTTAGAAATATTCCGTTGCTTCTCTTTCTCTCCCTATTTTTAAATAATATATCTGAATTTGTATTACTTTTTGCTGTTATTGGTAAGAAGGGTTTCTGGCTTTCAGATTTGGTATTGTACTTGAAGATTTTATGCATTGTTTTATCAAAAAACAAACCCCACGCCGGCCTGGCAATGGGAGTTCTCTCTCTCTCTAGAGTTTAGAATTATATTGGAAAATGGAATTATAAAATTGATGAAGTGCAAATGCAATGGGTTTGTAGGGAGATGGTGAGGCAAAAGATTCAGATAAAAAAGATCGATAACTTGACATCGAGGCAGGTGACTTTTTCCAAGAGGAGAAGAGGGCTTTTCAAGAAGGCTCAAGAACTCGCCACTCTCTGCGATGCTGAGATTGCTCTCATCGTTTTCTCGGCCACCGGCAGGCTCTACGACTACTCCACCTCCAGGTTCTCTCTCTCTCTCTCTCTCTCTCTCTTGAATATATCATCATATGTTCTCATTTTGAATAGTCCTACTGATGCTGCTTTTCATCATTTATATTCCTCTCCAATAGTAATCCTACTTTTGAGAGGATTAATTAGATCTCACATCTTAAATGATTTTATGGTATGTATGACTCTTCACCATTAAAAATTTACTGCATCTTCGTACGACTTCTTGTCGTCTACATATAAAGAGTATATGTTTCTCTTCACAATTAGTCTGAGGTTATCATTGAAGTGCTTTTTATGTGATTAATTTTTACTTGAAAAATATACTCCTTTCTAAGTAAAGGAGGAACTTTTTTTGAAAACGGAATGTACTTATTTTGTAGTAGTACTCCATAATGTATAGTAGGCTCGTCTAAAGAAAATGAATTTACGTAGTTAAGTCTCACATTAATCATTACTATGGTCTCAGTCAATGATGGAAAATTATTTGTGCGTATGGCAATTGGCAAGTGCTTTCATAAGTCAAGGTGAAAAGATGATATCAAGCATGCCTATATATGAGCTAGCTATTCTAGATTCAATACTCCATTAGTAACTTATCCTAATATGGGGATGGAAAACAAGATATTTTGCCATCTGAAAATCAGCTTAAGTGTGATATTCCATGAAACTACAGCTGCTGTATATCAAGATATGTAACAATCTTCAGTATCTTAGTATCTTATTATCATAACAATGTCTTTCCTCCCCCAATCAAAATGAAAGCAGTGCATGTTCTTAGTAACTTTTTTGGCATACCTTTACTATATACACCGACAGGGATGTATTCATATTCATATGATAAATATTGTTCAAAACAAAACACTTGTAGTCCATTAGATCTTATGATCTAACTGTTAAATTAATGCCACGTGTCATCTAATAATGTACTTATACTATTTTAGTAAAATAATGTAGCAATTTAATCTAATAATGTAGCTTGACTGATAATGTAGTTTATCACAATTACCCAATCCAAGGATCCAAGGGCTATGATCTATTTGATGCTTAACACTAAGGAGGTATTAGGACCTTAATGCACCCCCCTATAGGGCTACTTGTTCTAATTTCTAAGGATGGAAATTTATTTATTTTCATATGTTTATTTCATGTTTTTTACCTGTGAAGCTACATCAAAACCAACCTATGATCCAAATAAAAATGACCAAAGGTTACTAAAATTGTTAAGTCGTTCTAGAAATGTATAGTGGTGGCTAGGGGTGTTGGATGCAAATGGAGCTAATGATTTCATAAAACCTTTTATTTCTCTTGATATACAGTGAAATGAGTTCCAGGGTGTTTCTTCTAACACATAGGGAGTAGTAATATATTATGGTTTATATTTAATTTAACCATAATCATTTACAAGAAAATATTTATATGAAAATAAACTAAGTTTAAAATTTTTAATTATGAGCAAAGAGAAGTGATCACACATATATAAGGGCGTGATATAGAAAGAATTTTAACATGAGATTAACTGAGAACGACGCGTACATACGAACCACGCATGCATAAATAAGCATAGTAAATTCCTTGCATAAGAAATTCGTGAATAATTCGCCACCAATGGAATTCAACCTCATGGCTGATTTGCGAATTTACGCATACAATTTAACGTATTTATGCATGTTTAATTACTTACTTTATCCAATATTACTTTCTCTAGTTTCTTTTTCAGTGTGTCTTATTACTTTAGGGCAATGAAAAAATATATTCCCTTCGTTTAACCATAGTTGAATCATTTTTCTATTTTGGGAAGTTCCTTTATAATTGAGTTATTTATCTATATGGTAATATTAACTCACTTTTCTTTTTCTATTTCATTATCTCTCTTATTTTATTCTCTTTACTTTATTCACCTTTTAACTTCATTCCCCTCCATTTCACACTAAACATTTTTTTCTTAACTCCGTGCCGAAAAGAAATGCCTCAACTATGACGGAACAGAGAAAGTAATAAATAGTCAAATTGAGAGAGTAAAGTAAGAAAGATAATAATGTAGCTCATAATCAATATTGTATAATCAATGTTATGTCCAAAAGGATTAAGAAATACTCTCTTTGTTTTATGTTAATAGAGTCATTTTTCTATTTTGGGAAGTTACAAGTTAATTGAGTCATTTCTATTTTTGACAGAAAGTAATTCTCCCTTCTACTTTATTCTCTCTTCATTTCTCTTACTTTATTCTCTCTTACTTTTTCCACCAACCATTTAACACACTATTCTTAAATTTCGTGCCGAAAAGAAATGCATCTATTAACAAGGAACGGAGGGAGTAACAATCACCGAGATCTCATTTTTCAATAAATAGCTAAGAAAGACTTCATCTCTACTGTCTGATCCATTTAGTGCTAAACAACACCGTTAGTTTCCTAAGGTAGGGAAACTTGTGGATAATGTAGCGCATAACCAATATTGTATGATCAATGTTATGTCCACAAGTATTAAGGAATACTAACAATCATTGAGACCTCATTTTTCAATAAATAGCCAAAAAATACTTATCTCTAGTGTTTGATCCATTAGTGCTAAACAACACCGTTAGTTTCCTAAGGAAGGGAAACTTGCTGATTGACACTGCAATATTTCATGATTAAATAGTCAAGACCTATCTAGGTTGTGAAATCTCTCTGCATCCTATGCGACTCGCGCTTTTCTTTGTTTCGGCCCGCCCCAAATGCACTTATTTATTTTAAGTAAGAATTAGATTGTTTTATTAAACTATTGTTTTATTAAACTATTAGAGTTAATGAAGTGTTTCCTTATGAGATGGGTACTTTTTACTTTTGCAAAGAACTGACTGTGTTACTTATTGTGAACGTCATTCACAACCAATATACTATGCTGAAGACTTAGACTTGTTTGTTTCTTATATGGGAGTACTATTTATTCTTTAATTATTTAATTCCTTTTTAGATTGGTGTTAGAAGATTATTTTCTATATGATGAGAAATCTGAACTAAGGAATACGATTCACTCTAACTTGTATAATACTAGTCTTCCTGTTTTATAATAATAGAGTTATTTTTCCATCTTGTGCATTCCATGATAGTAAAGTCATTTTCTTTTTAGTAAAAAGTACATTTTCTCACTCTTACTTTTTCTCTCTTATACTTTATTTTCTCTACTTTTTCCTTTCTTCTACTTTATCAGTACTCTTTTTATTTAATAGATTACACACCTTTTTTCTTAATCTTCATGCCGAAACAAATGTTTCCACTATTATAAAACGGAGGGAGTACTACTTTCAAGTTTTATTGTCAAATATTGTTGTAGGTATAAACCATATTGGTGATATTTGAGCAAATATTAAATTATAATATACTTATAGGGACGTGATCAGTTGTTAATTGTTAACTACTAACTATGTCAACATAAATGCATTTGTATGTTAACTAAATTTTGTTGAAATCTATAGCATAGACCGTTGACATAGTTAGCAATTACTACTTCTATTTCATACTAGTGGAGTCATTTTACCATATTGGTGCGTTCCATAGTATTGAAGTCATTTTCCTTTTTAGTAAAAGTCAACATATTTATTCTCACTTATTTTACTCTCTCTTACGTTATTCTCTCTTCATCTATCTACCTTTTTCATTTCATACTTTATTCTTCCTTTACTTAACTTATTTAACACAATTTTTCTGAAATCGCATGCCTAAAAGAAATGTCTCCACTACTATGGAACAGAGGGAGTAGAATCTAAGATAATTAGCATCCTAACCGGACTCTCTACTTATATATGTATATATAACATGCAAGGTATTTCATGATTGGCTTTGTCGATTTTGAAGCATGATGCAAATCATCCAAAGGCTTAAGATGCATTCAGAGGGTAGCAACCGATTCCGGCAAATTCTCCATAATCAGGTGATTAACTAAACTTAATTTTGGTTCATACACAGTTAATTATAGGATATTCAATTATTGCACTCCTTTCTACTTATTAAACTATGCCGTTAGTTATTTCCAACATACATAATTATTTGATCATTCGAGATCTTTCAATTTAAGTCTTTGTTTTCTCTTACATTTTTAGGAGGGAGGCGACTACAATGGTGCGGCCAGCAAGGAACTCACGTCCTTGACTCTCGAGCTCAAGTATTAACTCGTATCCACATACGGTGATCACGTACTTCCATTATTATCGTGTTGAAAACTGATCGAAAAGCCTTTTTGTGTAGGCAACTTAATGGAGAAGAGCTCCAAGGGCTCGGCATGTCTGAACTGGCCAGGCTGGAGAGAGTGGTTGAGTCGGCATTGGGCCGTGTTGTGAAAAAAAAGGTGCAGTTTTCGTGCTATTTAGTTTGTCTATTTTCTTTTTTAGGCAAATATTTACTTAAATCACGAAGTTTAGTCAATCTCATATTTTGACCAAATTCGGTTATTCAAATGCTTATTGTTGCTGATGATGCTGAGTGATGTCGTATATTGCAGAATGACATGCTTATGAGCGAGATCAACAAGATGAAGACGAGGGCATGTTCCGAATTAAACCTATACGTTTTTTTCATATATCCCAAAAATAGATGAATTCTAGTAATTATTTGAGAATGCAGGAGATACAATTGGAAGAAGAAAATGCAATGCTGAAACAGCTAGCTGAGGTACTATAAAAATAGCTACTTTGTTTTAGTTTTCTCCGATAGACAAAATTCTTTGTTGCACAATCGTGTTTGTATATATCTCATATTCCAATCGTTAAATATTGTCTCCATGTATGGATTTCGATCGAGGCAATTTAACGAATGGAATTAGGGACTAATTAATACAAGCACGAGTTTGGAATAGAGGATCTCGTCTGTGAGACTTTACAATATGGTAGTTGTTGAGTATAGTGAAGTGTGTGCAGAACACAAGAAACACAGTGGAGCTAGGAAGTTCAGTTGAGTCCATCACCAACTCTGATGGCCTTGGCGGCCGCAGTCTGGACGACGACAAGAGCGTCTCTGACACTGCTCTCAAGCTGGGGTACGTCTTGCATATATGAATATACTACTAGCTAGCTAGGGTTTGATTTGATTAGGGCTTTTAATTTGTTACTTGCCAAATCTTTTCAATTAAGTTCATGATTTACCAAAATCAGGTGTGTTTTGGTACACAGAGATGGTGGTGGTATGAGTATGTGTGTGTTGTTAAATGCTAAGCTGATGATGTGCTTATTCATTATGCAGCTTACCTTTTGCCGGCGGCGACTGTTAGTATAGTTATATAACCAGAAAATGTGTACTCATTAATTTGAGCTGCGTTTAGTTACTTAATTTATATGAACTTGGCTGACTTCCAACTTCTTACTATTACTTTTGTAATGTTGATTTGATTCTAGTTACATTTATGAAAATAATTATTCAACGAGTTTGCACTTTGTTTATACATAATCTACAACATAATGTTCTCGACCTATAAGCATATGATTAGGACCAATATAATTTTGAACTTTATTCTATTAACTATAAATTTTATATCTTAAGTGTATATAAATATATAATACTACTAATAATCACTATGGATATATATTTTTCAAATACTACAATTTATGAAAATGACATCATTCATACTTGTAGATTCATAATTTTTTTACCATTGAAAAAGTTAGTTGAGTGGGATTGACACTGTTGCTAACTAGACCAGTAAATTCAATTTGCTGAGAAGTCAAAGTTGAATTGAAGATTTGGTAACAAAATCAACTCACTCTTTAGCTGTAACTTTTTCACAAAAATATCTCATGAATTCTCACCTGAAGAATAATTTTTATTGTGCTTCTCTCGGCTCTATTGTAATCATCCGCTTAATTGTGTAATGTCTTTTGAATAAAGATTAATTGCGTAACATGGATTAAAAGCAAACCAAAATCTAGAATTTAATTCTAAACTAGTATCGTCCCATGTGCGATGCACGTATAATTAATTTACTTTACATTTATTCAAGTTTATAAAAATAAAGAAATATTTATATTTCACGAAACAAAAATAACTAATTAATTATATTAATTATGTAGGCAGCGACAATGTAATATTCATCAAAATAAAACTACATATATACATCATACAATTATAAATAATAAAAATAAAAATCATCTGTTTGGCCATACCAAACGTTTTTGCCGAAACATTATATTCATCCAACATTTTTTTTTATTTTCACAGCTATTTCTGAGTGAAGATTCTTCACAGTAAACATTGTTGTCCTAGTGTCCTTAAATATAGAAAAAAAATATTAGAATAAAACATTGTACTAATATGTATTCTAATTTAAATCATACACCTTCCCGATAGTAATCTATTACTCCCTCCGTCCCGGATAATTCGTCCCAGTTTTCTATTTCTGTCCGTCCCACATAATTTGTCCTATTTCACTTTTACCATTTTTGGTAGTGGACCTCATATTCCACTAACTCATTCCTACTCACATTTTATTATAAAACTAATATATAAATGTAGGACCCACATTCCACTAACTTTGTCAACCCACTTTTCATTACAATTCTTAAAACTCGTGCCCGATCAAAGTAACCCGAATTATTCAGGACGGAGGGAGTATTAACTTCATTCTCAATATCATATTCATATAATTGACCAAATTTTGGTGGACAGCCATGCAGCGGCAATAAACTACTACCAAGTAGATGGAAATTCTGGCCATGCAAACGAAAATAGGAGGTGAACGACCAATGTTCAAATTACTACTATCAATCAATCTTACCTCCCATCAAGGTAAATCCAAACATATAAAATATTTTTCAAACAGTGAATGTTAATACACAAAAAATAATAATAATAATAATAATAATAATAATAATAATAATAATATAATTGCAAAAAGTAGTTCAAAAAGTACCAAAGAGTAGCTCTTTATCAATTATTTGGTCTGCTTGATTAGATCAACTATCTTAAATGAATACATAAATCTTGAAAATTTGGAATCGTTGACTTCAGATATTCTTATTTTGGAGCACATAGTAATTGCAAATTCATGATACGTAGGAGTATAATCTCGATTTTTTTACAACAAAATGGCAAATAGTAACAATTGGACATTTCTTAATTTGGTCACGAAACTTATTTTGTAAATTGGGGGGAAAAGTGTCTTGAATCCTAGTGCCCTACATGGAAAAATAAACAATTAATGGTTTTAGATAAAAAAATAACAAAAAACGTAATAAGGTAAGAAACGATACTCATACCACACAGTAGTGGAAAATACAATACATTCTAAGGAGATTACATTGGATTTGTCTCCACGTTTAATGAATTCATAAATAAACACAAAACTCAAATGACTGACTACGTATTACTAGACTCTAGATCGTTAAGAAAGGTGAAATCCATGCATGGTTATAACAAATTCTTTTTTCAGAAAATTTGTAATTTGGAATACAATAAGGAAACATAATGAAGAAGAGCATTATAATCTTGCATATATCACATATTTATAGACATAGATGAGTCCTATTAGGGAAACAAATAAGAAATAATGATGTTTCACATAATTATCGAAATTATTACAATAATAAATATTCATATAAATTGAAGTTTGTAACGGTACTAACTGCCTTTGAAATGCATATTCCAATATGATTACTCGGTATCATTTAGTAGTATTAAAACACTTTTTAATATGCATGGGTCGTAGCATGTGGAATGAAATCTTGAAAAAATACATTAATTATCTTTTATTTTATAGTAATGTAATGATTCAAAATTATACTTATGAACACAGTATATTGTAATTTATTAGCGGTTACTTTTTTGGATTTATCAACTGGCCTTTATTTTTTTTTATTGGCAGGATAAATAGTGTATATATTTGCGTTTCATTGACTGTATGACATTTTTATATTAAAAGGGAGTGATCATTGGCCGTTACTTTACGTTTTATTAACTTAATTTCAAATTAGTCATAAATCCTTGTTATGTTAAACTGTAATTATAAATAAAGTTGTAACGGTGATTATGTTTAAATATAGTTATAGATATCAAATATTCAAAGTCATACCCTAAATTTATATATATTCAAATTATACCCAAAATTTATAAATATTTTTAAAAAAGGTTAAAACTCGCTTTTTATATATGTATAGATTAGTATAGGGATATGATCAATTGCTAACTAATTATCAATCCAAAATTGAGACTAATTTTTAACCATTAGATTAGAAGATTTTGTGGTTGATATAATGTCAAGTGTAATATATTTAAAATTTAAATAATTATTAATTAAATTAAAAATGTATTAATGTCAAATCCTATATGTAGTAATTATGACTAACTACTTTCTCTCTCCTCAAAATCATCTCAAATCTTTAAATTTACGTAACTCTCTCAATTTAAATTATTTTTTCGCAAAAAATATATCAAATTAAAGATAATTTAATAAGGATTCCAACGAGATCTCAATTGCATATGTTCCGACGATGTTCGATTGATGAAATTTGATAAATTATATTTCAATTTTCGTATATGTTGATAAGCAGCTTTTATCAACAAATGCAACAAAAAATCTCAATATATTGTAGGCAAAATCTCAATATTATGCATGTCCAATCTCAATAAAAATGTGTTGATATTTTCTTGTCCTTGTGTTGATATTCTAATGTCATATTGTTGATATTTGTAATACACAATGTTGATATAATAAAAAAAACACTCACGAAAATTATCATATGATAACATAATGACGATATTACCCTTTTGTTGATATTTTGTCTACTGTTTATTGAGATTTGTGAGCTTTAATCTTATCCACTATTTTAAAATCCAAGGGTGGAGATTTAGTTTTGATTTTGAATTATGGTGCTATAAGCATTACAATAGGATCCGATTAGTATATATGTATAGATTAGTAGATACTTGAAAGAATAATTATAATTTATAGGTATTCTAAATCAAATGCTAACTCGATCCTAAGATTAAAAAAAAAAAATTGTACCTATTCAAAAGTAGGTCATTGATTTAATTTGACACATATCTAACTATAAATAATTATTATAATCGATTATCTTTATTTGGAAAAATATAGTACCCCCTTTGATTAAATATATTTTACAGCATCTCCAATGGCTTTAGGCCAGCCACAGGCTAGCCACTCTCTCTCCCTGCCACGTCATCAGCACTAAAAATCCATCTGCCACATCATCATTTTAATCAAATAGGCTAGCCACAGACTAACCGCAATAAAAATAATTCAAAAACAACTACATTTACAGAATTAAACACAAAATACAGAATTAAATTTACGACACATATACGGAAAAAATTCGTTAATTTTATTTAAATAAAAAAAATTACATTTACTAAAAATAAAAAAAATTACATAATAAAAAAAAATCCGGGCTTCCACACGAGCCACCGCCCCACTCTACTCCTCACTAATTTATTAAAAAAATACATTGAAAATGCAATAATTTTATATAAATTAAAAAAGGTCCATCCTAAAAAAATTACATAATTAAAAAAATCATAAAAAATACATTAAAAATGCAATAAAAAAAATGCATAAAAAATGCATTAATTAAATGCAATAAATAAAAAAAATGCATAAAAAATACATTAAAAAAAATTCAACCGGCTAGCCGAAATTGAGCCTACAATGGCGGCTAGCGGGATCGGCCAGCGGGCGGCTAGCGCCCGCAAATCGGCTAGAGCTCACCGATCGGCTAGCCGAAATGCCGCTGGCCGGTTCCAATGGTTCGGCTAGCCGACCGGCTAGCGATGCGAATCGGCTAACCGGTGGGCTAGCCGCTATTGGAGATGCTCTTATGCATACGATAAAAAAAATTCTTGAATTTTATCTTTTCAGGCATGATTTTTTTTAAAAAAAAAAAAAAATTCTATTATCAATTCTAAAAGACAACATTCATAAAATTTAAATCACTTAAATGATTAAATATTTTCCGAAGTACATGGCCTCGCAATAGGATAGAGAAAAACTACTATACATGTGTTGGAAGAAATCTCAATAAAAGATAGATAAGAATCAACAAATGATTAATAAGAATCAAATCACGAAAATAGTTACTATTGGAATTAGATTAAATCTTTTATGAATGGCTAGAATTGGACTCGATTAAAAGTTGTAGTCATTCTAGCCTATATAATACGTACAAAGATTCTTGCAATCTTTTATTTTTCATATTCTAGCCATTCAATTATTAATGGCTTTAAAAATTAATACTGCCTATTCAATTATTACTATTAGTACTACTATAAAACTAATTTCTCAAAAAAAAAAACTAATATCTTGAAAAAGACAAGTATGACGGTTTTTTTCAAGTTTAATTTCGTTGTAAACTTAAAAAATTATCTCATTATGGCCATCGATTCAATGTTTGGATTTTGCAAATTTGTGAGAGAATGAAGAACATGTAAAACTTTACCTATTTAGTGAGCATTAAAGCATACCCTTATCCCGATATGTATTTGGTAAAACAATTTCAATTTTCAACAAAATAATACTCATTCCAAAAAAAAAATATCGCATTTTTCTTTTTATTTTGTCGCATAAAAGATGTTATATTTCCATTTTCGGGAAAAAGTTCTCTCTCACATTAATAAAAAAATTATATTTTTTCTCCCATTTAAAACACAAAACAAAACCTCCTAAAATCTCGTGTCATCCCATAAGTGTGACATCTGGGATGGGACGGAGGGAGTAATAATACTTCCTCATCCACGAAAAATAAGATACATGGTAAATGGCACGAGTTTTAACATGGAATTGATAAAGTAAGAGAGAAGTAAAAAAAAAAGTAAAAGATAAGTAATTTTAGTAGAACGTGGAATCCATATTATTAGTACGAGAAAAGGACAAAAAAAGTAATATTATTCAAATGAGTTCTATTTTTCACAACAATAAAAAATTAACAAATGTGTTCTATTTTCAGTGAAATAGAGTAATATTATTATAATGGTCTGGATTGTAGAGTACGCGACTATTATAAATTGAAATTGTAAACATTTTCCCTCTCAAACACACTGCATATTTTCTGTTGTCAACTGTCCAACTTTCCGGAGCGATTTCGCCGTCTATGTACATTTCTAATCAACAATGGGAAAGAGACGAAACGCCTCAAAAAAATCTTCCGTTGCCGCTCAAGGTAGCGCCGCCAGCAGCATGAACAATGGTGGTGGCCGGAGCAATAACAACATGTTCTCAGCGTTTGATTTTTGTAATGATGAAGAGTTACAGGTTGAGGCCCATGCCCGCGAAGCCGTTGCCAAATTCGGAATTCAAAGCCCTAGCAAAAAATCCGTACGCCGCCGTAAATCCATTGACAAATACGATTTCCTTATGTGCTGTAAGTCAAAAACCCGCGCGATTACTTTTAAAAATCTGATCTCATTGTTAGAGGCTATTGCTTCGTTCTTCACTGGTGAAAACTGTATAAGTATTAGTAAACTCAAAGATTATAACGAGCTTCATTTATTTCAGCAACATTTTGTGACTCAATCGACTACGTTGATGTGCTATTATGTTTTTGATTAATGTAATTCATCTGTGCCTTATGCCATCCATAGCCATTACCTGAAGTAATCATATTAAGATGGCATTCTTAGTTACTAAATTTTGCAGTTACACAAGGAATCCAAAGTAAACAAAAACATCTTGTGAATGATGATGAGTTGGGGGTTGCTGCTACTGATGGTGAAATATCACTTGGTTCTTCAAACCATGAACCGCGAACTCTTTCTCCTCTAGAGTGCCAAAGCCCAGTAAGTACTTCTGGGGTAAAATCCTGCCCAAGAAGAAGGAGGAAATCAGGACGGCATTCAGCTAGCAAGAAGCATGTAAACAGTTCATACACTGTTCTACTATTTGTTGAAGCATGGATTTGAGTTTTTAGCTTGTTCTATGATAGTTGAATCAATTGACTAACCTATCCTTGTCTTTACTGATCAGTTGGATACAACTTAGATAGATGTGGAAACATTTGTTTCTTATTGTTCTTACTTTTATGCCCTATGTTTTGTTTCCACTATGTAGTATGTCTGCTGAGAAAACTGCTTACTTCATACATTCTAGAAGTTAGTGCATTGATTTCTTCTTTTTTATGTTTTTAAGAATCTGAATCTCGTGTCCCTTCTCCACCCACACTTTTTAAGTCAGATCTTCATTTATGTAAAGCTTTTCCCCTTTTGTTTCCTCTGCAGGAGGCAGTGGTGGTTGTTGCTCCCTATTATGTTAAACTTGAGAAAAAATATCATAGAAGATGTGTCTTTACGTTTTCACAGAGATGCATCAGATTGGAGGGTTTGCCATTTTGTGATAGAAAGGGGACTCGTTGTGTTGAATGGCCAACCTCTGATATTTTAAATATTGAGCATCAGCATTATGTAAGTATTTGTATCCAGCCTCTTGAAATACGCTTTGTGGGTTCCACGTAGATTACAAAAGTATACTGACTTTTCTCCCGTTGCTGAGTTTAGGATAAAGGTGAAGTCATCAACTTACAGATGAGGTACAAGGATGCAAATGGTGATGAAACTAGTAATTCAACTTTAGCTTACCTGTTATACCATTGATTATTTCAAAGGATTCCCCTTTGTTATTTGTTATCCAGTTTATTATATGTCTGTGTTTATGCAGTTGGTTGCATTTCGTACTAAAGGGTCAAATGATATTTAAATTATTCTGTCAATATGATGTTCAATTAAAGAAATTATTTTTCTTTTGTTGCTATGTGCTGTCTGATTCTTTTTTTTATCTGTTTTTTGTGATGGTTGGTTATGAGTGGCAAAAAACTATGTTCTCATTGGGGTCAGTTTTCCCATAAGGATGTTCCTTTCTTTTAATGGGTAAATAAATTCATAAATTAAAAAAGGGTAGAAGATGCTATAGTAATCATGCCACAAGTTTGATTTTTTTTTTTTTGTATTGTTACAAGCTAACCTCCATGGTGCAGGTCATTTGCAGCTGGAGTTTGTCGTTCTCGATGATCCTCAGTGGCCTGAGAAACAAGAAGAAATAAAATCATTGGATTTGAACTATGACGTTTCCTGGAAAACAAGTGTAACGTAAGTTGTATTTTAAACAGAATTCATTTCATAAATTTCATCATTT
>NC_062970.1:15611109-15763143 GCF_023119035.1 Salvia hispanica
GTTATGTTAAACTGTAATTATAAATAAAGTTGTAACGGTGATTATGTTTAAATATAGTTATAGATATCAAATATTCAAAGTCATACCCTAAATTTATATATATTCAAATTATACCCAAAATTTATAAATATTTTTAAAAAAGGTTAAAACTCGCTTTTTATATATGTATAGATTAGTATAGGGATATGATCAATTGCTAACTAATTATCAATCCAAAATTGAGACTAATTTTTAACCATTAGATTAGAAGATTTTGTGGTTGATATAATGTCAAGTGTAATATATTTAAAATTTAAATAATTATTAATTAAATTAAAAATGTATTAATGTCAAATCCTATATGTAGTAATTATGACTAACTACTTTCTCTCTCCTCAAAATCATCTCAAATCTTTAAATTTACGTAACTCTCTTTCAATTTAAATTATTTTTTCGATAAAAAAATATATCAAATTAAAGATAATTTAATAAGGATTCCAACGAGATCTCAATTGCATATGTTCCGACGATGTTCGATTGATGAAATTTGATAAATTATATTTCAATTTTCGTACATGTTGATAGTTAGCTTTTATCAACAAATGCAACAAAAAATCTCAATATATTGTAGGCAAATTCTCAATATTATGCATGTCCAATCTCAATAAAAAAATGTGTTGATATTTTCTTGTCCTTGTGTTGATATTCTAATGTCATATTGCTGATATTTGTAATACACAATGTTGATATAATAAAAAAAAACACTCACGAAAATTATCATATGATAACATAATGACGATATTACCCTTTTGTTGATATTTTGTCTACTGTTTATTGAGATTTGTGAGCTTTAATCTTATCCACTATTTTAAAATCCAAGGGTGGAGATTTAGTTTTGATTTTGAATTATGGTGCTATAAGCATTATAATAGGATCCGATTAGTATATATGTATAGATTAGTAGATACTTGAAAGAATAATTATAATTTATAGGTATTCTAAATCAAATGCTAACTCGATCCTAAGATTAAAAAAAAAAAATTGTACCTATTCAAAAGTAGGTCATTGATTTAATTTGACACATATCTAACTATAAATAATTATTATAATCGATTATCTTTATTTGGAAAAATATAGTACCCCCTTTGATTAAATATATTTTACAGCATCTCCAATGGCTTTAGGCCAGCCACAGGCTAGCCACTCTCTCTCCCTGCCACGTCATCAGCACTAAAAATCCATCTGCCACATCATCATTTTAATCAAATAGGCTAGCCACAGACTAACCGCAATAAAAATAATTCAAAAACAACTACATTTACAGAATTAAACACAAAATACAGAATTAAATTTTCGACACATATACGGAAAAAATTCGTTAATTTTATTTAAATAAAAAAAATTACATTTACTAAAAATAAAAAAAATTACATAATAAAAAAAAATCCGGGCTTCCACACGAGCCACCGCCCCACTCTACTCCTCACTAATTTATTAAAAAAATACATTGAAAATGCAATAATTTTATATAAATTAAAAAAGGTCCATCCTAAAAAAATTACATAATTAAAAAAATCATAAAAAATACATTAAAAATGCAATAAAAAAAATGCATAAAAAATGCATTAATTAAATGCAATAAATAAAAAAAATGCATAAAAAATACATTAAAAAAAATTCAACCGGCTAGCCGAAATTGAGCCTACAATGGCGGCTAGCGGGATCGGCCAGCGGGCGGCTAGCGCCCGCAAATCGGCTAGAGCTCACCGATCGGCTAGCCGAAATGCCGCTGGCCGGTTCCAATGGTTCGGCTAGCCGACCGGCTAGCGATGCGAATCGGCTAACCGGTGGGCTAGCCGCTATTGGAGATGCTCTTATGCATACGATAAAAAAAATTCTTGAATTTTATCTTTTCAGGCATGATTTTTTTTAAAAAAAAAAAATTCTATTATCAATTCTAAAAGACAACATTCATAAAATTTAAATCACTTAAATGATTAAATATTTTCCGAAGTACATGGCCTCGCAATAGGATAGAGAAAAACTACTATACATGTGTTGGAAGAAATCTCAATAAAAGATAGATAAGAATCAACAAATGATTAATAAGAATCAAATCACGAAAATAGTTACTATTGGAATTAGATTAAATCTTTTATGAATGGCTAGAATTGGACTCGATTAAAAGTTGTAGTCATTCTAGCCTATATAATACGTACAAAGATTCTTGCAATCTTTTATTTTTCATATTCTAGCCATTCAATTATTAATGGCTTTAAAAATTAATACTGCCTATTCAATTATTACTATTAGTACTACTATAAAACTAATTTCTCAAAAAAAAAACTAATATCTTGAAAAAGACAAGTATGACGGTTTTTTTCAAGTTTAATTTCGTTGTAAACTTAAAAAATTATCTCATTATGGCCATCGATTCAATGTTTGGATTTTGCAAATTTGTGAGAGAATGAAGAACATGTAAAACTTTACCTATTTAGTGAGCATTAAAGCATACCCTTATCCCGATATGTATTTGGTAAAACAATTTCAATTTTCAACAAAATAATACTCATTCCAAAAAAAAAATATCGCATTTTTCTTTTTATTTTGTCGCATAAAAGATGTTATATTTCCATTTTCGGGAAAAAGTTCTCTCTCACATTAATAAAAAAATTATATTTTTTCTCCCATTTAAAACACAAAACAAAACCTCCTAAAATCTCGTGTCATCCCATAAGTGTGACATCTGGGATGGGACGGAGGGAGTAATAATACTTCCTCATCCACGAAAAATAAGATACATGGTAAATGGCACGAGTTTTAACATGGAATTGATAAAGTAAGAGAGAAGTAAAAAAAAAAGTAAAAGATAAGTAATTTTAGTAGAACGTGGAATCCATATTATTAGTACGAGAAAAGGACAAAAAAAGTAATATTATTCAAATGAGTTCTATTTTTCACAACAATAAAAAATTAACAAATGTGTTCTATTTTCAGTGAAATAGAGTAATATTATTATAATGGTCTGGATTGTAGAGTACGCGACTATTATAAATTGAAATTGTAAACATTTTCCCTCTCAAACACACTGCATATTTTCTGTTGTCAACTGTCCAACTTTCCGGAGCGATTTCGCCGTCTATGTACATTTCTAATCAACAATGGGAAAGAGACGAAACGCCTCAAAAAAATCTTCCGTTGCCGCTCAAGGTAGCGCCGCCAGCAGCATGAACAATGGTGGTGGCCGGAGCAATAACAACATGTTCTCAGCGTTTGATTTTTGTAATGATGAAGAGTTACAGGTTGAGGCCCATGCCCGCGAAGCCGTTGCCAAATTCGGAATTCAAAGCCCTAGCAAAAAATCCGTACGCCGCCGTAAATCCATTGACAAATACGATTTCCTTATGTGCTGTAAGTCAAAAACCCGCGCGATTACTTTTAAAAATCTGATCTCATTGTTAGAGGCTATTGCTTCGTTCTTCACTGGTGAAAACTGTATAAGTATTAGTAAACTCAAAGATTATAACGAGCTTCATTTATTTCAGCAACATTTTGTGACTCAATCGACTACGTTGATGTGCTATTATGTTTTTGATTAATGTAATTCATCTGTGCCTTATGCCATCCATAGCCATTACCTGAAGTAATCATATTAAGATGGCATTCTTAGTTACTAAATTTTGCAGTTACACAAGGAATCCAAAGTAAACAAAAACATCTTGTGAATGATGATGAGTTGGGGGTTGCTGCTACTGATGGTGAAATATCACTTGGTTCTTCAAACCATGAACCGCGAACTCTTTCTCCTCTAGAGTGCCAAAGCCCAGTAAGTACTTCTGGGGTAAAATCCTGCCCAAGAAGAAGGAGGAAATCAGGACGGCATTCAGCTAGCAAGAAGCATGTAAACAGTTCATACACTGTTCTACTATTTGTTGAAGCATGGATTTGAGTTTTTAGCTTGTTCTATGATAGTTGAATCAATTGACTAACCTATCCTTGTCTTTACTGATCAGTTGGATACAACTTAGATAGATGTGGAAACATTTGTTTCTTATTGTTCTTACTTTTATGCCCTATGTTTTGTTTCCACTATGTAGTATGTCTGCTGAGAAAACTGCTTACTTCATACATTCTAGAAGTTAGTGCATTGATTTCTTCTTTTTTATGTTTTTAAGAATCTGAATCTCGTGTCCCTTCTCCACCCACACTTTTTAAGTCAGATCTTCATTTATGTAAAGCTTTTCCCCTTTTGTTTCCTCTGCAGGAGGCAGTGGTGGTTGTTGCTCCCTATTATGTTAAACTTGAGAAAAAATATCATAGAAGATGTGTCTTTACGTTTTCACAGAGATGCATCAGATTGGAGGGTTTGCCATTTTGTGATAGAAAGGGGACTCGTTGTGTTGAATGGCCAACCTCTGATATTTTAAATATTGAGCATCAGCATTATGTAAGTATTTGTATCCAGCCTCTTGAAATACGCTTTGTGGGTTCCACGTAGATTACAAAAGTATACTGACTTTTCTCCCGTTGCTGAGTTTAGGATAAAGGTGAAGTCATCAACTTACAGATGAGGTACAAGGATGCAAATGGTGATGAAACTAGTAATTCAACTTTAGCTTACCTGTTATACCATTGATTATTTCAAAGGATTCCCCTTTGTTATTTGTTATCCAGTTTATTATATGTCTGTGTTTATGCAGTTGGTTGCATTTCGTACTAAAGGGTCAAATGATATTTAAATTATTCTGTCAATATGATGTTCAATTAAAGAAATTATTTTTCTTTTGTTGCTATGTGCTGTCTGATTCTTTTTTTTATCTGTTTTTTGTGATGGTTGGTTATGAGTGGCAAAAAACTATGTTCTCATTGGGGTCAGTTTTCCCATAAGGATGTTCCTTTCTTTTAATGGGTAAATAAATTCATAAATTAAAAAAGGGTAGAAGATGCTATAGTAATCATGCCACAAGTTTGATTTTTTTTTTTTTGTATTGTTACAAGCTAACCTCCATGGTGCAGGTCATTTGCAGCTGGAGTTTGTCGTTCTCGATGATCCTCAGTGGCCTGAGAAACAAGAAGAAATAAAATCATTGGATTTGAACTATGACGTTTCCTGGAAAACAAGTGTAACGTAAGTTGTATTTTAAACAGAATTCATTTCATAAATTTCATCATTTTGTATTAGTGTTTATTCTATTTTATATTCATCATTGTATTCTTGCAATCAATACATAAAGCTAAGATTGAATTGATGGCATATTTCATACTATGATATATGTTATTTTTAAAGAAATCTTGAAATGGTCTAATTCTAATTCTAATAGTGTTGTTGTTGGTTGTTCCTTTAATAAAATGTCAATGGGTTCACACGGGGAGAAGTTAAACATATTATGCTTGGTTGTTATACGCAACCAAAAGAACAATTATTTCTGCTGATATATAGTTGGTTTCTTAGAAAATTTTCATTCTCGAGTAATCGAGTGGAGCTTATTGTATTATATATGTATGAGTGCTCAATATGTTATGCATACTGAAGAGAGTTTCATTTTATGATCACAATGAAAGACTGTTTCATCATATTTATTATATATATCTAAAGATTCTAAACAAACAGCAGTCTTAGTCTCATCTCATTTTTTTCTCTTTTGTAAGTTTGGTATGTCAAACAATTTTTGTATAATACATTAATACTGCACAATTGATTTCCACCATTGGGGATCACTATTTTATCTGGTATTCATGGAAAAAAGAAGTTTCTGTCCAAACTAGAACCCTGAAAGGCAGTTTTGCAAAGTATGTCGTGATGTTCTCTGCTCCATTCTGTTTCCTCTTTCTTCTAGTGTTATTTCTTTCTTCTTTGGCTGATCAGTCGAATTGTATTCCTATTCACTGTCTTTTTGATAAAATTTACAAATTCTTTTAAATAAATTATTACTAGATCACAATGAAATGTTGGGAGGGATGACATTTTTGGTTTGTAATTACTTCTAATGCAGGATTTGGTTTGCGAGCAAAAAGGCATTCTGTCTCTGTTTCTTTGTCTGACGGTGCCATTGCCTAAACATCTGCTGGCCCTCTGTACTTTCCAGCAATATGCATATTTCTTTTGTGACCTTCATATTTTAGCTTTTTGTGTCTACATCACACATTAACATCTATTTGTTAGGTTTATTTTTTCTGTCATTCTTATGCAAGACTATTCAATTCACAGTTAAGTTTATACGTTAGTACAAAAATATAACTATCTTATCCCACTATTTATACTTTTTATAATTTTCTTCATCAATTTAAAGTACACTGAAATATCTCTCATTTCGAATCTCAGTGAATGTTGTATTGAAGAGTCTTTCGAAGAAGTTGTGTACCCAGATGGGGATCGTGATGCAGTCATCATAAGTAGAAGGGACATTGAGCTATTAAAGCCTCGGACTTTCATCAATGACACCATCATTGACTTCTATTTTAGGTAAGTTTATTGGTAAATCGTTGTGTCATCACTTTCACAATTCATACACAACAAGTTTCGGTATATGCTCGTCTTTTTCCTATATCTCATATTGGATGTTGGTAATATTTATCTTTGCTAGTATGTTTTCTCAGTTTCCTTGATATTTTTGCATTTACACTTCTGAAATTCTTTCATAATGTGGCTTTCAGAAAAGGGTTATTCTTCCAATCCAAATTTTATTTCATTTCTTCTTTCTTTATTTATTTATTTATTTCAGGATGTTTTTGTAAAAATACATTTTAGCACCAACCATGTGAGAACCTTTTTGACCCACTAAATACAGAACAATGATAACACTTTCTCAGTTCTCTCAGTCTCCACTGTGGTTACTAGGAAAATCCAATACACTTGCAGTAACTATGTATATTGTGTGATCTTTGCCAAGGTGTATGCTCTTACACCTTTAATGGTAACTTCCTACATAAAGCTACAATGATTTTAAGATGTATTAATTTTTAGTGGGACGTGTGTGTTACAGATCTGTTTACTGGGGACATTGCTTCCTCTACCAATGAATACTAACATGTGAAATTTAACATAGAGCATTTGGTTGAATGACAGATATCTTCAAACTAAAATCAAGGCGGATGAGCACAGGTTCCACTTCTTCAACACATTTTTCTTTCAGAAGCTTGTTGCTGGAGGCCGTGGAGGAAGAAATGCCTTTCTAAGTGTTCATAAATGGACAAGAAATGTGAACCTATTTGAAAAAGATTATATATTTATACCTATAAACTTCAGGTAATTAGTTCTGTTGTGGAGCTTATATATACACTGATTTTCTAGTTGGTTGTCTAAGGCTGTTTCGTGTTCTGTTAGCCTGCATTGGAGTTTGATTATTATCTGCCATCTTGGGGAAGCAGCTCATTTGAAAAGTATCATCTCTTATCATCTCTTGCAGTTTGTTTGTTATTTTTTAAAATTGTTTTACTTTATTTACTTCAACTTTAAATATCCTTGTTTTAGGAAAAAATATGGATCAGGCATCTAAAGTCCCGCGCATTCTACACATGGACTCAATCAGAGGAAGCCACGGAGGGTTAGAAAAATTGATTAAAAGGTAAACTACTGTTAGAAGTAAAAGCTGGACTGCTGGAACTTTAATGGAACAGAAAGAGAACGCGAATTACAAGAATAAATTAACTTCTTAAATAATCAAACAGGAAATAAAAACAAACATAACACTACCTCCAGAGAGGGCCACACCTCCACTGGGGGCCTTCACAGCTACTTGCTGGACTTGACTAATATTCTGGATGCCCCTTTCGAACCTTCAGGAACAATATATATAGACCTAATTTAAAATACTCCTAAACCTAATCACAATAGGAATCCTAATGATAAACATGGCTCTTACTAAAATAAATGATATACGCTAACTGAACTGCTATTAAAGATGAACATATCCTTTAAGCAAGAAGATAAACATGCCACGGCTCCTTGGTAATTTTGATTGATATCAACTACTGTATATTTGGTGCTCAAGCAATCAATTATTGTTTCAAGTAGTGGGGATTTCCTACAAAATCTGAAGTATTATATTAGAGGAATTTAAATACTATGTACTTGTGTGTTTAATATTATGTGTCTTAAAAAAAGAGACTTTCCTATTTTCTGTGTAATGTTTGCATTTAGAGTATATTGATGGTTTTTATATCTGGACATATCGAACCTTTCTTATCTTAAAATGGCAGTTACTTGTCAGAAGAATGGAAAGAGCGAGAGAATAAATGGCAAGAAGAAATTGCAGTGAATTTTAGGCAGTTGGACTTTGTTTCACTTAAGGTTCTCATAATCTCATTAAATACATCTTTACTACCTTTGTCAAAGTTGTTTCACATTTGATCATCTTAATTCATTCAGCCACATCTTGGATTTTCTCTTGTATGCTATTGCTTGGTAATAACTTTAAACTTTAAAGCAGTTACGTGAATATAGTTGGGGAAGTACTGGGTGGAGGTACTAAGTGATAAACATACAGCAACTACACTAATTTTATTTCCTAGTACTACTTAAAAGGCAACCTGTTTTTGTTAATGCTGTATCTATTTGCCTGTGATGATCGTCTATGCACTCACTACCTGATTTATATGTACTACCTTAGCATTTCTGAGTTCATTTCTTTTCTGCATATGGTCTTTCAGCTACCACAGCAGGATAACTTGTGCGATTGTGGCCTTTTCTTGCTTCACTATGCAGAACTTTTCCTGGAGCTGGTTTCAAACGGCTGCACAACTGAATATATTGACTTTGTAAGTTGTTATATGAAATGTGGTCATTTTGTATGCCTTCACAAGGAAGTAATGTTTGTTCCTATTGATGCTTTATATCGTTATTCGGGGAATTTTTAGGCTGAAATCAAGTTAGGATATGTATTGAACTCTGGGATGATCACTTTCAGAATTATTTTGATGTAGTTTTTCTATGTATCATGTGAATTTGATGCATCTTGAATTCTTGATCATTGGGTTTTGTGGGGAGCATATATGTATTAGAGTTTGTATGCCAATTCTCATCAACCACATTCAGGATTTTTTTTTGGAACCAGTTCAAAATAAATGAAGTGTTATTACTAGTATTTCTTTTTCAGAATTAAGATCTGTGCTTGTTCCTTTATTTAATCATGAATTATGTGTTAATGAGCTATCCTCTGATTTTCTTGATACATTTATATTTTTAACTATCTCTGCAGCTTGATGAGGATTGGTTCCTTCCTGCTGAGGTTTCTCTGAAAAAGCGTGATCATATTAGGAAACTGATCCATAAACTAATTCAAGATAAGGCACAGAAGGATGCAGCTTCTAGTAATAATAAATATCTCGGTAGGGGTGTGAGAGAGAGCAGTGCAAGATCTGTACTTACAAATGGTGGGGAAGACTTATGTTGTGGTACAAATTTGAACTTGGAAGATGACTTGGATACTCCGGGGCAGCAGTGTTTTGCACCCATGTTGAAGCAAACAGGAAAGTCATCTCTCAAAGAATGTCATCAACCTCGTAAGCAGCGGGTTCCAATAAACCAATTCAATAACTCGAGTTTACCTTTGGAGGTAATACCTTGACAAACATGTTATCTTCCTCGACTCAAATTGCTGTTTCTCGGTTCCTACTAGATGACAGTTATTCCCTACTATGTTTCCAGCGTGTTTAGTAATCACATGCTTAATACATACACATTGGTTTGGAAACCATTTAAATTCTGTTATGCTATCAAAATAAAATGTGTTTTCTGGAAACAGGAGGCACTCACAGAGCAAACAACCGTTCCACAAAGAGACATAGGAAGTAGTTATGAAACGGATGAGATGAAGCCTCTACATTGTCAGCTCAATCAGTCCCTATGTGAAGTTAGTTCCAATGAGAAGTCTTGGACAAAGAGCAAGGATCTTGCAGCTTGTGTGGTCAAGGATTCCGAGGATGAGACCTCTTGGATGACGAGCAAGAATCTTGCAGCTTGTGTGGTCAAGGATTCCAAGGAAGAGACGTCTTGCACGATGAGCAAGGATCTTGCAGATTGTGTGGTCGAGGATTCCGAGGATGAAGTGGAGGTGGTAAGCATCCGAACAAGGAGACAGTTAATGCGAAACTGTAAAGCAAGTACTTGTGTTTTTTGAAGGGGGATTGTAAATATGTAGAGGGCATGCATTTAACATAGTTGTATAATGAGTAAGTTCGATTTTGAACGAAGTGATCATTTCTATCTTGACTCTCTTTCATTTTGGAGCGTGCCTCGGGTACCTCAATAATGGCAGCCTCACTCTTACACAAGCAATGGCCGATCGAAACTCACTCTAAAGCTTCACCAAACCAAGAGAAGCGTGTCTGTGTAGATAAGATAAAAAAAATATTGAGATGTTTGATAGCCTAGATTAATTTATAAATAAAAATTTGGTTTTTTTTTTAATATATTTTTTAGTACGATAAGTTTTGTATTTTGATAATTTTTCCCTACCCCTAATTGTGATTGGTTAATGAATTAGTTAATTTATGAATGATCACATGGTTAATAACCCCTTGAGCCCGGAGTTCGCTCCTAGAAATATAGCCATCTTTGCCCCTCACGTCAATCCCACGAGCCTCTTAACCATTCTCGATGACAAATATAAGTTAAATTGGGATAGGTCGAAGGTATAATGTCCAACAAAATCAGACAGAAATGCTCAGAATCAATATCGAGTTTTTAAGTTTTAAGAATGGAATCATTTAGACTTTGATGACGAATTCTGAGAATTTGAGTTACAGTGGGGTAAGAAATTCATGTAACATACAGTTTTCTGCAACATTTTGAGAAGGATTAATCTTGAAAATGTTTTGACATTTTTATCGAACATATATGATGTCCAAACTCGAATATATCCTAGAATCATGCTGAAAGCTTGTGATAACTGGAAATCTCCAAAATCAAAGAATAGTTCAGGAAAGCTAATACTCCATAAAGAAGCAACAAACAACTACAACTCACTGACTCAGTATTGTTCTTCCAACAGAATGAGAGAAATAGACAAGAGGGTAGCATATAGCTAAATTCAAATCTACGCAACTGTACAACAGAATCCAATCTCTGAAAACAATCCTTTTAAGCCTCACTAATTTTAAACAGCAGGGTGAGTGTGGTTCAATACAGGTTGACCTGTACTGCATTTCTCTGCTGAGTTTGAGCTCCGAGCTCCGAGTCAAGCTTCAGGGACCAACAACGACTCAAGTTCTTCTCGGCGCTGCTCAAGCTCCTGCAATTGTTATTTGGTGCAACATTTAATCCTCATAAAGTGCATTATACAAACAAACGTAACAAAAGACAGAAACTCAACAAGGGAAATGGAGTAGGGGACTGCCAGTGTGAATTTTGCATTTAAAGTGTAAAAAGTCAGATTAAAGCAGCAAAAATGATTTCCCATATGGTGAGATTTCGAGCTTCTTTTACAATATAATGAGGGTTTAGAACATATGAGGGTAATTCCTACTTCCTTTTTATCAATTGTCAAAATAACTTCAAGTGGAACAGCAATATCATTTCAGTACTGGTCAAGGGACGGTCAGCACGAGATATTATACTTTACTTAGGAGAGAGACAAATAAAAACTCTATATTGTGAAAAGTCAGCACTGAACCTATAAAGTAACTCCATTGAACTCTACCCTTAGCAAATCACACGAATTACTTATAGATCCAGTGCAGTTAGCATATAGATTCAGCGTGGTTACATTATAAATTCAGTGCAAAGTTCTCACAGTTCTGACTATGAGATGGTTTTCATTTGAACCACAACACATAGACGTAAAAAAACAAACATACAAGTATACAGCTCAATAATGAGCTGCTAAAACCTTATAGGAGCGAGGATACTCTATTTAATTGCTCAATCAAACATCTCAATAGGTCTATTATGCTTTTTCACCTACTGCGAAAAGACATTACCTCAAGATCCTTTATTGCTTGCTCCCTGGAGATTTCTTTTTTCTGGCGAGCACGTTTCACCATGCCAATGCAGCACATTCCCTACAGAGGCATTTTAAGTTCACTCTATGTTAGAGCTTAATGTACCTAAAAAATTCATCGTAAAACTCAGAATTAACAGGCCACATTCTATGTAGAGAGGAATTGCTCGTTATGGCACAGTGTAAACTATAAACCGCATGAGAACACAAAATCCAGAGATATGTACTACTGGCCAGAAAACAATATGTGCAATGTAATCATAAACTTACTGATATAATGTAAACCACACCACATGCAAGAAGCAGGTAGCTAGAGATGCTTTGAAGAAGAAAAAGCTCTGCATGGTCCTTTAAATACTCAGGGTAAGCTCGGGTCATCACTGCAACACTGGGAGAAAATAGATGAGCGCAAGCTTCATATGCAACCTATAAGCATTTCTGGATTGTACGGAGAGAACAGGCAATAGGGCTTGTCAGTGTAATCACCGGTTGAATGCTACGGATTTCTTGCTAATCAGCAGTCATTATCCCGTAAGGATATAAACAATTAAGCAGTAGAGAGCTTTGTTTAGTCACCCAACACGAAAAGACAGGAAAACTTTAGGAGATTTTGGATATTAAGTAGAAATCTAAATCTGGGAGATGAATATAACCAACATAACTAGATACAGTCATCTGACACTACACACAAGGATAGCTAAGTAGGATTTCAATTAAATCAGTTGCTGAGGAAATAATATACAGCAAAAGTTGGACATACAAGATCTGCAGCATCCCTCTGCCTGCCCAGTACTCCAGGATCTGCAACATATTGAACACTTAATATAGAAACATATGGATTTGAACACAACAAATAACAGCTGGAGTGTTTTCCAAATATATCAAGAAAAAGGCTATAATAACTTCCTCATTTCTGAGACAAAGGATACCCTGAAAAATTTCCCTTGGGAAGTTTAGATACACAGTCCTTCCGAAGGGCAAGCAGAAAACATAAAAAACAATCAACAGGTCAGTAACTGGTAGGGAATCCTATAACAAACTCCACTCCCATGCTCTATTAACTCATTACACTTTTAAGCAAGAACTCATTCCCTGACTTAAGCTTAGATACCATGAGTAACAAATTAATCTAAAGGCAATCTGTACCTCCAATGTCTGAGAAACATATGTGCTTAAAAAATTGAGAACTGATCCACCACTGCTAGAAGCAGACAATTTCTGTTTCAGATTCTTTCAACTCTTCAGACCAGACTCACAGAGTATTTGATGTGCTTCAAATTGCACTTGCTTACATGGAGCAGATTGATCGTGTCAGTTACCAAAGATGCCTAGTTTTTTAACTGCTAATGAATAGTTGGGTTTTATTTTCTAACTCACTTGTTTTATGTTGTTTGCAATTTCATTTAGTTAGGATGACTAGGATGCAATTTTCTTCAACTATGAGGGAACTATAACTATTCTTTTCTAAGTTTATTACAGGAGTTGAAAAGTTATACAGCCCGGCATCATTTTGATCAATGGAGTTAATTGCTGAGCATCATTTTGATCAATGGAGTTAATTGCTGTTTTAGTTGATAGTGATTGATTTTGTGGGTACTTTGGGTGTCTGTATATTAGTATTTGGCAAGTGGGCCGCAAGAGAGTGTTTTCAATGTGATGAGAAGTACACTCTGAGGCGGCGGCGTTAAAAAAATCATTGCAAGTGTTGATTATTGTTGAACCAGATGACAACTTGCATCCACCTAATGATTCAGAGGGGAGGCATGGGTGGGGAAGTAGCAGGGGAAATTTTTGAATTTCCAGCTTGAGGTTTAGGCCCTTTAGAAGGGAGGATTTGTTAGTTGTTACAGACACAGTCAGGCACATCACAATACTCACCTTTATATTTCTCCATTTCTATCCAGTTGGTAATGCATCATTGTTGGCAGAAGACTCCTATGTGAGCTTTTGCAAGCTTAGTTTAATAAATTAAGCCTTTTCCATTAGAAGAGAACCATTTTATGATTAAAATTCTTGTGTATACTTGTTGGTTCGTACAAATCAATTCAATACAATGCAGCACCAGATCACACTAATTTCAATTTTTCGCAGCTATATTATGATCAAAGCACAGCCTAAAACTTCCAAATCAGCACAGTTACCACTCTCTACCCACCAGCTCAAACCAGTTCAGCATACAAAGAAGCATTTTCTAGTAATGATGTGAAGATTATGACCTTTTAAAAAAGGGAGAATTCTTTTATTTGGAGCTTGAACTAAAGAACATGCTTACAGCTTAATATCCGAGTTTAAGCTACAAGAAAAGCATTAAGCCCTAAAACGGAAAAAAAAAGTTCAATTCCATGGGCAGTGAATAAAAAAGAGAGGGAACCTTGGAGAACTTGATGATGAATTCCCACTCAGTCTCGGCGACAACCACAAATAAGGCAATGACCACCGTGTAGCATCGAAATATCCCATCGAATATCTGCACTAATTCAAACGAATTTAAAATGTGCCCAACCAATTAACTCAGCATGAAATAGCATACATCAGATCCGTTTTTGAAAGATTGAACGGCGGAGAGGATGTTGACGGCGATGCAGAGAATGGCGGCGAGAGCAGTGATGACGCTGAAGCAGCGGCAGGTGATGAGGAAGGGATCGGGCCTCGAACGGAGCCGGGTGGTGAGGGGGGGCGGGTCAGGTTCTCGAGAAGTCTGCGCCTCCATTTTGAGCTGAGATGAAAGATGCAACTGCCGCCGCCGTGGCGATTCCTGCACCTGCTACACACGCTAAACTAAAGGAATACCCCAAAATCGATGCTTTGACCTCTGCTTTTTCAAGTTTTATGCTTCTTCTGCTGTTCAACAATAATTTTACTTCAAATCTCCATTTCTTTTTCACAATTACTCCCTCCGTCCGCCATTAGAAGTCCTATTCATGGATGACACGGGTTTTAAGAAATGTTAAGAAAAGTGCGTGGAAAAAAGTTATTGGAATAGGGGTGCCACTTATTTATATTAATTTTAAATGAAATGTGAGTATAAGATGAGACCCTATTACCATTTATGGCATAAGTGAACCGGGACTTCTATTCGCGGACGGACTAAAATGGAAAAACGGGACTCCTATTCGCAGACAGAGGGAGTACTACGTAATTTTATCATTAAAAAAAACAATATTGACATTTAATATTAGGAAACTTTCAAAAAAATTTTCTCACAAACTTTAAAATTGACAAATAATATCACAAACTTTACCCCGGGTTTGTTTTTTTCCCATAAATGAAAATTTTCATTTTTTTCGGAATTTTTTGACAATAATTTTGAGAGCTTCAAGTTTTTCAATCTTTGAAGATAGTTTTTCTTAAAGCACGCCCTCTAAAATTGTTCTTCAATCTATTAAAATAATATGAATTACTCCCTCCGTCCCGGAAGATGACCCCTTTCTTGGGCGACACAGGATTTTATGCAACTTTATTTTGTGTGTTGAGTGGAGAGAGTAAAGTAAGAGAGAGAGATAAAGTAAAGATAAAGGGGTTTTCATTTTTGATAATGGGTCATCTTGGTTGGGACAAACTAAAAAGGAAAGTGGGTCATCTTCAATGGGACGGAAGGAGTAATAAACTCGGGGTAAGCTCGTGATATTATTTGCCAATTTTAAAATTTGTGGGAAAAAACTAAGTTATTGAAAATTACCAGAACATCCATAATAATAAGAATCTGAAAATTACCAGAACATCCATAATAATAATATCAATATTATTTCTAAAAAAATTACCAGAACATCCATAATAATAAGAATCTGAAAATAAACCACTAACTATTTTTATCATTTAAATTTTTTGTTTTAATTTTAAAATTAACATTCCGATATATGAGTCATTTTTTTAACTATTTAGCAAAAGTTATTATATTTCATTTTTGTTATTAAATTCGTCTTTTATTTAATTGTTCTTTCAATTTTCATTGCTATTAAAATGATACTACCAATTTATTATGAGGAAAACGTCTATATCTTATAATGAAAGGAGTCTAATTTATAATTGATTATTAGTACTTCTTCCGTCCGCGATTAAGAGTTCCGTTTTATTAGTTTAATCCGTCCACAAATAAGAGTTCCAGTTTATTTTTATCATAAATAATAATAGGATGTCACATTCTACTAACTCATTCTACTCATATATTTATTAAAACTAATATATTTCATTAACATTTTTTCACTCTTTTTTTTAACATTTCTTAAAATTTGTGCCGCTCATAAATTAGACCGTTAATGGTGGATGGAGGGAGTATATAACAGGTGCAAGCCGTGATCAAAGTTCAAGTATAAATTTATAGCTTCCATAAAAAAGTCTAAATAATTACTCCACTACTCCTAATCGAAGATGATGACAACAAGAGTCCAAAATTAGTCCACAATTCGACAGCAAATTCCAACACCAATCTTGGATTTGTTACAAACAAATAATTCGAACGCACAAATGCATTCATCTCCACTGTGATCCCACTCGAAACAAGAAGCGAAAATGGGTGCAGAAAACGGCAAAACTGATTTAGCAGAAGATGGTTCCGTCGCTGGATTCGATTCTTTGCACCGCCTCCTTCAATCTTCCCTTCCTCCCCACCTTTTTCAGGTCAGACCAACACCACAATTTATTACACTAACTTTTTCTTTCTGAGCTTCAATTCCGTTGGATGTTGAGTTGAATATGATGCTAAACTTCTCTTTGGAATTTACAGGAAGCTAGCCGATTGCTGATTGGGCTGAACTGTGGAAAAACGCTTGATTCTGTTGCTCTTCCCGATCCCGCCAAATCTCTTTCTCTAAACCATCATTTTGATCTTCAGGTTATTATGTGTGTCTTACCTCATCAACCTTGAAGCACTATTTTCACTCTTTTCATTCCATTTGTGTTCATAACAATTCATTCTACTTTTCCAATGCACACAATTCATTCTACTTAATCACAATTAGGATTTAATTAGGGTGGATGCAGCAAATTGTGCCTCTAAATCACAACATGGAGTGTCTTCTTCCACTTGATTGGCTGCCAAAATACATATGTCAGTTATTGAGATGCTACTGTTTTTCTTGTGTCAATAGATGTTTATGAAATATTTATTTAATTGGGATGTTATCAAGGAAACTATGAGTTCTTGCATTTGTGTCACTGTAATTATAACATCAGTTTGGTGCCTATTATTTTCCTCATATTATATGTTTTGCTATTAAGATAGCTGCCTTCCTAACAATATGCAGGCATTTTCGTTTCGTGCTGATAGCGAATCACTGAGGGAACCTCGCTGTGTGAGGGTGGGTCTGATTCAGAACTCTATAGCTCTTCCAACTACAGAACCATTTCTTGATCAGAAACGGGGCATCTTTCAGAAATTGACACCGATCATTGAAGCTGCAGGGGCTTCTGGAGTCAACATATTATGTTTGCAGGTATTTTGTCCATAAAAATCACAAGCTCTCGCTGGCTGTAGGGGATTTAACTGTGGACCGTCAATGCAGGAGGCTTGGACGATGCCATTTGCATTCTGCACTCGTGAGAAGAAATGGTGTGAGTTTGCAGAGCCAATAGATGGAGAATCGACAAAATTTCTTCAGGAGTTTGCTCGGAGGTACAACATGGTTATAGTGAGCCCTATCCTTGAAAGGGATGTGAACCATGGGGAGACACTCTGGAACACTGCTGTAATAATTGGAAATAATGGGAACATAATCGGGAAGCACAGGAAGGTAAACCGATGCGTCACATATCTGTTCTATGTATTGTTTTCACATGAATGTTTCTCTGAATGTAATTGTTGCAGAATCATATACCTAGAGTCGGGGACTTCAATGAAAGCACATACTATATGGAAGGAAATACCGGGCATCCTGTGTTTGAGACGGTTTATGGAAAGATTGCTGTCAATATATGTTATGGAAGACATCATCCTCTTAATTGGTTAGCTTTCGGCTTAAATGGTGCGGAGATAGTTTTTAACCCATCAGCAACTGTGGGTGAACTTAGTGAACCAATGTGGCCCATCGAGGTACTCTTTCGCCCTCCCACTTTTTGTTTTTTGAGTTTGTTTAGTTTGTACTAACACACTTTTGCTATTCTTGAAAGTTTATGATCGGTTAAATTCTTGCATGGATGTCTACTTTTGCAGGCACGTAATGCAGCCATAGCAAACAGTTACTTTGTATGCTCAATCAATCGTGTTGGGACTGAACATTTCCCGAATCCATTCACCTCAGGAGATGGAAAACCACAACATACAGATTTTGGACACTTCTATGGTTCCAGCTACATATCAGCACCTGATTCCTCCTGCACGCCATCTCTATCCCGCCACAAGGATGGCTTGCTGATATCGGACATGGATCTCAACCTCTGCCGGCAACTGAAGGACAAATGGGGATTCCGCATGACTGCCCGATATGAGATTTATGCAGATCTGTTTGCTCGTTATGTGAAGCCCGATTTCGAACCCCAAGTCATTTCTGATCCACTGTTGAACAAGAAAACCCTTTAAGGAACTGAGAATTGGTTGCTGGAATTGGAGTGCGCTTTCGCCATGGAGAGATTCCAAAATTCTGGACAGTGTTCTGACTGTGAATAGTTTTGCTTTTACTCAACTTTAATGCTGGTGGAGTAATAATTTGATTCATGTGTGGTAATTGTCGGATTTGTAAAGCTTACATGAATAATTCTTGTTGAATATTTTAGTGTAATTGGGTTACTTGATTGATCAGTATTATCATAATGATACATCATATAATTATGGAAGTGCGGAGTGCACGCTTATTTGAATTCATTATGATGGACGGGAGTCCGGGGGCAGCGTCCCCCGGTAGCGGGGTCCAAGGGGCAGAGCCCCTGGCTGGGGTCGAGTTGTGTAAGAAATTCATCCGGAAATGTAATTTCTGAAAGTCAAAGGATTAATTTGCAATTTCGGAAATCTTTTGAAAATTAGTTATTTTTGGTTTTCCCCCCAACAGATGCAATGGTTCATCTACAGATGCACTGGTTCTTCTTCTTCTTAATCTGATCGATTCTTTTGGTTCCATATACTTCTCGAACATCAACATACAGAAGCTCTGATTTCTCTGAATTGTATCCAATCAAATATTTTGATAGAACCACCGAAATTGATTTGATCTGAAAGTGATTTATCACGACTTTCAGATTATTCGTTTCTGTTCAATATTCAAAATCTCCCTAACAATTCTAGTGTAAGTTAAAACATTTGTTTTTCTGAATTCATTGAAGAACCTTAAACAGATCCTTTGGCTTCTCTCTCTTGGCGACATTCAATTCTCACTCAATTTTTCATGAGCAAATTACATGAAAAACAGTTGTGACTGAGTTGCAGCTAAAGTGATGATGCGGATAACTAATACTCAACCATCCACACAAAATTTGTTTTTTTTTTTTTTCATTTTGATTCGTTTATCAAAATTGGTTGACTTTTTTTTTATTATGGAATTTTTTTTTATCACATTACACTACTAATAATGTACTAGGTCATGTTATCCATCCACTGATACTATTTCATTTCTTTTTCTTATACTTATCTAATCTCATATTTACATTTATGTCTATCTTCAAAATTATCCATTCTTAGAGGATGTTGGAGGACTAAGGGCTTGTCATACTGGTAAAATAACGTCTAGTATTTTAGGGCTTTCAGCTTAGTTTTGATTTCACAATATTTGTAAGAAAATTAATTTTGTGAATTTATTTTCAAACTCGTGTGCTCTTCTCATAAAATATTAAAACCGAGAAGTAATACTCTAAAGGATGATCTGAAAGTGATTTATCACGACTTTCAGATTATTCGTTTCTGTTCAATATTCAAAATCTCCCTAACAATTCTAGTGTAAGTTAAAACATTTGTTTTTCTGAATTCATTGAAGAACCTTAAACAGATCCTTTGGCTTCTCTCTCTTGGCGACATTCAATTCTCACTCAATTTTTCATGAGCAAATTACATGAAAAACAGTTGTGACTGAGTTGCAGCTAAAGTGATGATGCGGATAACTAATACTCAACCATCCACACAAAATTTGTTTTTTTTTTTTTTCATTTTGATTCGTTTATCAAAATTGGTTGACTTTTTTTTATTATGGAATTTTTTTTTATCACATTACACTACTAATAATGTACTAGGTCATGTTATCCATCCACTGATACTATTTCATTTCTTTTTCTTATACTTATCTAATCTCATATTTACATTTATGTCTATCTTCAAAATTATCCATTCTTAGAGGATGTTGGAGGACTAAGGGCTTGTCATACTGGTAAAATAACGTCTAGTATTTTAGGGCTTTCAGCTTAGTTTTGATTTCACAATATTTGTAAGAAAATTAATTTTGTGAATTTATTTTCAAACTCGTGTGCTCTTCTCATAAAATATTAAAACCGAGAAGTAATACTCTAAAGGACTGAATTTTGAGGACGACTGTCTTAAATAAAAGTGAAAATGGTAAATATATCCAACGTCAGCATGAAATGTCATCGTTATCCTTCGACCTTCTTTTTCTCCGTCGTTCTTCTGCACTTTCTCACCTTCTCTCTGTCAATTCACATTAGTAATAAGTAATAACAGCACGGTGTTCAATTTTCGGCGGATTTCGATAAACACGGTATAGTAGTACATTTCTAGGTCTGTTTGCAATTTGCTTATTTCAGAGCTGAGCGAGGTTTTCGTCAATGGCGTCCATTTTCCCGCCGACGTTCCCGTCGCCGCGTACGAATCTGAAACCTCTGAATTTTAACTTTGTGCATTCGAGATTCATCTCCTCCAAGTTCAGGCGAAGATTGCAATCGAGAGTTTCTCTGTCTAGGGTTCCTGATTCTGATTTCTGCTGCCGTTGCAACCCAAGGGGGAGTGGCGGCGGTGATAGCTCCGATTCAGGTGCCGAGGAGGAGTGGCGGTGGGGCTTCGGTGTTCAGGAGACTTTTAGGAATGCAATTAAACGTTTTGATGACTACTTAGGTTCGTTAAGGGATCAGAGGACGGGTGGAACTCTGGTTGTGGCGGAGAAGTGGGGAGATGAAGAGGAGGGGGGGGAAGAGTGGGATTGGGAGAGGTGGATGAATCATTTCCTCGAGGTTGATGAGCAGGAGCGCGTTGTATCGATTTTGAAGGTGTTTTATATTCATTGGTTTTTGTTGAATTCTTGAAATATGATGCTGGAAGCTTTTATACAGTTGGATTTTGATTTTTATAATGCCAAGTGTTTCTAGTATGCGTATTCTCTACGGAGGATAGATATGTAGATTATCATTCATCGAATTCAAGAAATTAGAACATTTGAACTGAAAGTGAGAATATCAGTATACAAGTAAGAAATAGGCATAATTCATAGTACTAATAGTTAAGTCAACAAATATGCTGCTAATTTGTGATAGAGGCACAAATTGTCTCCCCCCTATACAAATTAAGGATCTTGCACACAGCAGCATCTTTGTTAATTCCCTTTTCTAGTATTTTTTTTTGGTGTGTGTGTGGGGGGGGGGGGGGGTGTTGTGGGTTGTGGTTGTGGACTTCTACTGACATTGTTGACTTCATAATCTTCATTTCTAACAGTCTCAGTTGGCTAATGCGATTGAAAGAGAGGATTATGAAGAGGCTGCTAGGATAAAGGTGGCAATCGCAGCTGCTGCTAGGAGCGACACTGTTGGCAGGGTGATGTCACATCTAAAGGTTGTGTGCTGCATGTAATTGTTTCCATATGTATTTACGTCCATTACCTATCCATCTTTATTGGATAAGTATTTTATGTTTTATCATTATTGCATGCAATGTCTTTGTAAAACTACATAATATTTAACTGCTATGGTATCTCTCAATCAATCGCAGAAATCTTTGGAGGAAGAGCGATACGGAGATGCAGCTCTTATACGTGATCATGCAGGGGCTGGTTTGGTGAGTTAGCAATTAGCATCATATATACTTATTATATAGAGCATGATGCAAATGCACATTGAACCTTTATTTCGTAAATAAATGTGGTTTACTGTTTTGAAATGCCATCTTTCTGTTTTTACTGGTCTTTTACTTTCTTTCAATAAAGATTGTGCAAAATGAAAATAACTTGCAGCATCAAATATTTCTATACTTCAGGCGATAGTCTGATTACAACCTAGTCCTGTCAATAGGAATCTTTGTGCAAGATATCATCATCATCAATGTTTAATTTATTATAGTATGTAATTGCATTGTGTATGTTTAAGTACTTGAATTCTGACATCTACCATATCATTTTGCTGTTAAGAAGGAAAAAAAATATTACCAAACTGCACTCACAAATTTCTCTCCTGAAGTATTGAGTTATATAACATTTTTCCTGCCATTCAGGTTGGATGGTGGGCTGGAACCTCAGAAGATGCCAATGATCCTTATGGTCGCATTATTCATATAAGCGCTGAGCATGGAAGATACATTGCTAGAAGTTACAGTCCTAGGTAAAATTTCTTCTCAGTGTTTTGAAGTTACTATTCATTTATGGTTACAAACTTAGAATCACACTATATACTCGTCATATTCTTGTTTTATTCATAGCTGTGGCTTGCACAACTTCTGCACGACTTTAAAGTTTTGTATGCTCAATAAAAATATCCATATTTCATCTCTGTGGAGTTTCGGTATCAGGACATAGATTACTTGTATTACTGTATCTAAAAAAAGCTATTCTTTAACCCTGAGAAAGCTGTTTAGGCAATGAAATGGAGTAGATGAAAAGGAAACTACTTGCAATCATTTTACTGGTATAATTTCTAGTGGTTTTCTTCTTGCTCTAAAACATGTATCAAAAGGCTATATGGTGTTTGCTTTGCTTGTTTTCTTTCCATGCATTTCAAAGTCACCTAAAACCAGATAGGACATCCCCTTCATTCTTTTTGATGTGTATATTTGTATGTAAACATGATGGGCATAAGTTGTTAAATACATACGATCTCTCTTTTTGGGTAGTTCTTTCCTCAAAATGCTTTTAATTTGTGCCCGAAAAGATAGCTAGATCTTTCTTAAGGAGTCTGGTCATTGCTTCAAGTTGTACAGTTACCTTTCGGATGATCAAGTTCTTTTCGTCCTATGTTTTCAATTTGAACTTCTTGGCAGGCAGTTGGCAACAGCTTCGATAGGTGCTCCCGTGTTTGAGGTGTACCTAAGAGACGATAAAGCAGGTGATTATAAGCAGCAGGTATCTTCTCTTGTTCCTTAAGGTTCACTAGTTATCTGTATGTGCTTCATGACTATTTTGTTGTAAGTGCACTTGTACATTTACACATTCTGTGACTATCAATAAAATTATGCCCTTGTACTGCTTATCTGATGCTATTACAGTATTACTCTGATTAGGACCATTTGGTTAATGTATAGATTCTTTTGAGTGCAGCTTATGTGGATGTATTTATGGATATATGAATTTGGATAATATATCATATGCTACTGTTGCTGTTTTACCTGTAGGAATTGTAAAATTCTGGACAAAACTGCTGCTTCTTTTCTTTTTACATTACTAAGTAGGCAGCATATGCATTGGGAAGACCTGCTTAAATTCTTTAACTGAGATTACATGCTATATGCAACATGCAAACATATGTGCCCTGAGTATGAAAATAATTCATTGCTTGATTTCTAGGCCGTTTACTTAAAGTGCAAAGGAGCTCCGGAAGATGTTAATGTTCCATTGTTCAAGTCATCAGGAGATTCTAGAAGCCTGGATGCAAGAGATAACAAAGGCAAGCTATATGAAAGAAGTTCTGAAGATAAAGAGGATGGTGAAGATAGGGATGACGATATTGGTTTTGATAATATTCTGCAAAACATGATTCCTGGTGTGAAAGTCAAAGTTATGAAAGTAACATCACCAGAGGAGGTGGACAGGGATATAGTATCTAAGGTGATTGAACAAATAATAGATGAAGAGGTGGAAGAAAAGGACTATGACATAGAAAGTGTAGATGCTGACGTCAACATTAAAAGTGAAAACGAGGACGAGCACAGTGACACTGATCTGGATTCTGGTAGTGACATGGCTGAGGAAGATGAGCAAAATCAAATTGCACTTGAACTCGTTCTTGGTGATGGTTTCCTCCATAAATTGTCTCATGGTGCCCATGCTCGAGACTTGCTTCGTGTTCCAGCGCCGCTAGAGAAAAAGGGTCGGATGACATTCACATTTACAGTTGAGGAAGATGCCAATGAGCTCCAACCTGGCAAGGATGGACAGTCTGCAGAAAACAAAAATTCTAAGCATCCAGACCAACGTAGCGTAGACAATCTTATGCTTGATTTTGTTAAATCTATTGGAAAAGGGAAGATTCCTATGAAGGTTGGTTTAAGTTCTGTAGTTGTGGGGATTCTTTTACTATTGCCTAGGTGGGTTTGTCCATAGTCTGTCTAATCCAGGCATACTTTTGTCAATTTGCAGGTTCTTCAAAATGTAGGTGAACTAATAAAGCTAACACTCAATCAAGCTCGAAACAGTCAACCACTCTCTGGATCCACCACGTTTAGACGCATTGAGGTTTCTTCATCTTCAGATCCACTAAATGGTGATTAATTTTGATTTCCAACATATCTGTTGTTGCTTTCCTGCGGTTTCTGTAACTTTACGATAAATATATCTGTTTATCAGGTTTGTACCTTGGTGCACATGGGCTCTACACTTCAGAAGTTATTCATATGAGGCGGAGATTTGGCCAGTGGAATGAGGATGGGAGCACGAAGAAACCTTCGAAAATTGAATTTTATGAGTATGTCGAAGCTGTTAAGTTAACTGGAGATGCTTATATTCCAGCTGGCCAGGTAGTCCATTCACTTTGTTACTTGTGCTGTTAGGTCACAAATACTTCTTTGTATCACATGCATGCTACACCTACTTGTATCAGTTGAGGTCATTGATTGGGTCATGTCATGATGGTGAGTGACTAATTAGCAAAGATCTGGAGTGTTCAATTAGTTTGTCATACTTGCATGTATAAAATTGAGAGTATGATGTACATATATCATGAATTTCAACAACCATATCTGGGTTCTGGAGTTACAGTCTTTTGCTGAAGCTCCATGTTTACGTCTTAGAGCTTGGTATATACTCTCTCCGTCCGTGAATAGGAGTCTCATTCTCTCTGGCACAGATTTTAAGAAATGTTAAGAAAAGTGGGTGGGAAAAGTTAGTGGTATATGGATCCCACTTGCATATATTAGTTTTGAATGATATGTGAGGGGAATGAGTTAGAGGAATGTGGGTCTATTACCATTTGTAGTAAAAATGAAACGGGAGTAGTATGTAATTATGTATTATGCTCTATGACCTGCTAGAGACTATGTTCATCACTCTGTAATATGTCGATTAATAATAAGTGGCCTTCTAGTACCAAATAGCTTATTACCATGTATCAATAAAGTAAATGATGTTTTCTCTTGCAGGTTGCGTTTCGTGCAAAAGTAGGAAAAAAGTATCAGCTTCCTCTTAAAGGGATTATCCCTGAAGAATTTGGGGTGGTATGTTGTATACTGTTCGTATTCAGTTAATATCCATAATCTTCTTGTTATGACTCTTGAGTTAAATCAACCTGCAGATTGCTAGATATAGAGGTCAAGGAAAATTGGCCGAGCCTGGAGTTCAAAATCCTCAATGGGTTGATGGTGAACTTGTTATATTGGATGGAAAGGTTAATATTCTAGCTCACTTGCATTGTTTGAACTCTGGATATTACTCTTTTTGGAGGTTTCCAAACTGCTTGGTACTGATCCCTATTCTTTCTTATGCAATTTGTGCAGCATATCAAAGGAGGCCCTGTTTTTGGTTTTGTTTACTGGGCTCCTGAATCTCACTTGGTATTCTTCAATCGACTCAGGCTGCTGGATTGAGTACTTGTCACACCAAAACTTAGATGTCACTGTTTCAATTTTGTCCAATTTTCTTTGTGTTTGTTCCCTTTGCGTATAAAATGGCCTGAAACATGTGATTTTAAGCTCTTGCTTTTAGAGAATGGGTTTTAAGCTTTAACTGAACAAGTATATATAATATATTACATACTAAACATTCTATAACAGACTGTTCGATTTGCAAGTGGAAGACCTAATATGGTGATCCCTACTTCAAAGGTAACAGTAAAGACAATTGTGTTGTTTGCTCAGATGAACTATTCTGGTCTCCAATTGAGATTTGGGGAAAGGAAATGTCAGTTTCTGGTATCTAGTCGAGCAAATTGTTCGACTTAAACCACCTTTCAAATTGATTTTTGTCACCTTGTATATTAAACAAGTATTGGTGGCTTGGTGCCTGCAATAATACTTTTTCTATGCTTCTGTAGTTGAGCTGGCATTTATGGCCGAGTCCTCTCTCATCATACTTGTGGGGAAATCAGAGACTGAGTAACCAGGCCAAATCCTTGTATCTGACCCCTTCCCGGGTAGCTACATGAACCATCACAGTCGACGTGACATTAACCGTGGAATCTTGAGGTGTAACATTTACTTGATAACAGGCTCATCTAACTAATGCATAGCGTGTCCTGCTGGCTGCTTTCTCCTCGGGGTGTATATATCACCTGGCTCCGTTTTGTATATATATACATATATATCTGTAGTCAGTTGATAACAAATTCAACATCCAATGTTGAATGTTAATTATGATGCTTTGGGTTTTCCCAATTGGTTCATGTTTCACTGATGGCAGTTTTATTGTGTAATCTGTGTAAACAGTTAAGTTATTTTCATAATATTGATATGTTTCTTTATGATTGAAGGAAGGAACTGTGTCCTTGAGTAGGCATTTGTATTCAGAAATGGCTGCTGCATATACATGAGCTTGTTTATGTAATAGAGGATACATGTGTTTTGTTTAGGTCACCACATACATAATAGTAAGACGGATTTCAGTGATGAAAGGTGAGTTGTGTGGCGATCTTGGCCCCTCTTCCCTTAGCCATGTAAAGGCCTATGTGATGCATGAGCTCCTACCATTGCAAAACCGTATATATCAGCAAATTTGGTATATGCACGTAGAGAAGCATTATATTTCGCTTAATCTATGTTCATTTATGAACGGATAAAACAAAACAAACAATACTAACGTGAATTAAACAGGTACTGTTGATGATGATGAGTACTTACTTGGGGGTGAGCTTGTAGGTGTTTGGAGCCTGCTGCCTCTGACGCTGGAAAATCGAAAGTAGCACATGCTTTGGAGTAGACGACGACGTCGTTTAGTGGGTGGAGGAGGCCGTGGTTTTTGGCCGATATGGTGGAGCAAACAAAGTCCAACACACATATGTCTGTGCAGATCCCTACCACCACCAACTGCACAGAAAGACTTGTTTTAAACAAAAGTCTGATATCTGATTTAACAAGTTGTGTATCGAAACATTTGTGTGTGCAGTCTCTCAACATATGATAAAGATTTTTAAAGGGAAAACACTGACAAGTTGTATCTTGTTCTTCTTGACCCAATCAACAAAGGTATTGGAACCATCCTCCTGGATCGAACCCACGAAGCCATCGTAGCAATCTTTGCGCCTAATCGTCACGTTCGGCTCTTCTTCAATCCATCTCAGAGCTGCAAAACAGAAACAGTTCCATCACCCCAGAAAGCAAGTAGTTGGGATTGCATATGAAGAGGGGAATGGAGAGCAAATTACAAGGGACGAGGTTGGACTCATCGGTGCCGTTGATGCAGTGTGGAGGGTAAGGGTGCTCTAGTTTCCCAGGTTGGTGTGAGTCCAGGAAAGCAAGCACAGGCCACTTTTTCTCACAAAACACTTTGGCAACTTTTGCTGATTCTTCAATCATCTCCAATATCTGCCTGTTCTCTTCCCTTGGCGCCTGCAATATCAATTAATTTAAACACACACACACAGAAAAGTAGAGAGAGAGATGGAAGGAGAGGCAGAGAGAGATTTGTCTGACTAGGTTGCCGGCTCCAACGGTGCAGAAGCCATTGATGATGTCTACAAGAACCAAACCAGCCTTTGCATCCTCAGATATCAACACTGTTTCCTCCTCAGTTGGAATCTCATTTTTCAACATCTCCATCTTTCTTTCTGCCTTTCTTTCTTGATTGATGAAGTAACAATATGATATTTGAGGACTAGATTTGAGTAGTTGGGGTAACCAATCATGAATTACTATTTAGTCAAAATTGTGATGTTGATGATGATCTCATGACTCGGACTGACAGAGAAGATGCCAAAATCTTGAGTTAAATATTTGGACATGCATAAGATATTCATTAGATACCACGACTTTTCTATTCGTATTCATCATGGGATCTTTCAACTAAATTGAATCATTTTTTTTAAGAGTAAAGGCTAAAAATAATTCTAAACATATGACCGTTTTACCTTTTTGGTCTTAAATATTACCTTTTGGATTTTCTGATTCTGAATATATGAACATTTGATCATTTTGGTCCTGAACTAACTATTCCGTTAAAAACTTAATGATCAACGGATTTAATCCATATTTTGACTAAATTAGACTTTTAATTCTAATTTTTTACTCCTTAATTAATTTCCTAATTAAAATTAGTAGATATCTATACAATATATAAAAGGGGAGTTTTGAGAGGTTTTAAATAATCATTTTATGCTGAGGGATGTAAATGCAATTAATAAAATTAAAAAATTAATTCTAATAAATATATAATCTACTTAGTTAGTTTCCCACGTTTTATGTTATTAGTGGAGATTAGTTTGAGTGAGTGGGAGGTTAACAAAATAGATCATGGGGGTCATCATGCGCTACTTTGGATTTTAACACAAATACTAGATTAATGTTAGCATCAAAGCAACAACTTTTATCAATCTGGATTTTAGAGTAGAAAAAACAATATAGAAATAAATTTTACCATGCGCAATCTTTCTATCTCCAAACATTCACTCCAAATGGTCGTGCCAATGGTAATACTGTTATTGATGCTCAACATCCCTGCAGGTATATTATGCTTGCTTCTGTTTTCCATTAAAAAAATTGTATTGTAATTTGAAGGATTTTTCTTCTAAGTAGTTTTGCATCTTGATTGTCGAAGGGCAAATGTTGCTGTAAAGAGAGAAACTCTACACTCCAGCATTAGATCGTTCTTGCACTTATTTGGAGTTTGACATATCAAGCAATCGTGACTTTCTTCTTCCTCCACTGGTGTTTTCCTCAAGTTTGGCTATGGGGTACTTCTATTTCTCTTTCTAATTAATATTCTTTTCTTTAATTTGATAGTATACAATTACTACTATATTTATATTTAATTTTGGTGAAATTAACAGGTTGAGTTTTGGATTTGCTTCTTATTGACGCTTATTTGGGTTACATTCATGGAATCATTTATATATATATATATATATATATATATATATATATATATATATATATATATTCTCACCCAGTAGACATATTCACATCCCACTCCAATTCCCAGGTAAATAAATAATCTTATTCTCTATTTGTCACTTTGATTGATGTTAATTTATAGTCACTGTAGCTTTATCTTCTTGATTTGGATGGCTAGGGAAGCTTTCACAAAATTATGTGGTGTGAATTTTTCGATAGTGTACTTTCATGGGTCTCATACATCTTATGCTTTGCTCTACGGATGATCATTTTAATACATATTGATTATTGATTTTGTGCATTGCAAATTGATTTTGTTCTTTATTTTATTGTAGTTTTAGGCGAGACAGACGGCTTTACCTACGAGTTCTGTTGAAGAGTGAAAAATTGTGAAGAATTGAAGGTTTTAGTTCATATTAATTTGATTTAATTTTAAAGTTAATGTAGTGTATAAAGAAGTTTTAAAAATGATGAGTAATTATCCATTGTATTTAATTCTTTATTGTGATAGATTTTTATCTTCCTACTCCATGATTTATTGTTTAAATATTATATTATGTGGTTTGTTTCAAATTTATTATGCTTTTGTTTTGTATAGATTTTTGATTCATATAACTAAAATTTTTACTCATATTATTCATTGTTAATATTGATTCTAATTTATTTCATTAATTTAAAATGAAAAATTAATATTTTAAAAATATATTAATCTGTGCATAGCACATGCGTGATACTAGTTCATTTAACAGTCTAGTTTTGCTATTGTTGGATAATGCACAGCAGCTGCTCCGTGATGGAATCTAGTTTTGCTATTGTTGTTTTTAATAATATTATTAGCAGTCTCCTCGTCAAAATTGGAAGGGCGAGGGGTGGGGCCACGGGAAGGTAAAGCCTCTCCGGCGCCGAAGTTGGAGTTGCGGTGGGCCATCATGGAGTAGAAACGGTGTGGTTGAAGCTGGAGCCTCTCGGGGTGGGGTTTCGGGAGGATTGGAGGGAGTAGATCTCGGCGTTGGTGAGATTGGAGGGGCGGGGGTGTGTTGGAGGAGAATCCCATGGAGCGTCCGGAGAAGATGTCGGATCTGGAGGCGTTGGATTTTCAGATGGTGACGTGGAGTTTCTGTCTTCTTTGACTTCGGCCTCCGTCACGAGGGGGTGGCAACCGTCGAGGGACATGACGTCGGAGTCGACGTGGATGGAGACGATGGAGGGTGTTGGGGAGGGTTGATATTAATTAGGAAATAATTAGGGAGTTAAAAATTAGAATTGAAAGTCTAATTTGGTCAAAATCTGGATTAAATCCGTTAACCGTTAAGTTTTTAATGGAATAGTTAGTCAAGGACCAAAATGATCAAATTTTCATATGTTCAGGACCAAAATATCCAAAAGATAATGTTTAGAACCAAAAAGATAAAACAATCATATGTTCAGGACCAATTTTGGCATTTACTATTTTTTTAATGAAAAATAAAACATCCAATAACTCTTATTTTAGATTACGTCTACTATTCTTTCTCTTTATATTTCTTACTTTGTTCCTCTCTTTTATTTTTCAACACATTTTTTTAATCTTTGTGTTCAAAAATTTGTCTCGACTTAATTAGGACGGAGAGAATTGCTTGTAACCCGCTCAACTTTATCCACACCTGATTTTGCACGTACAATCTGCACAAACAAAACCTCTTTTTTTTGCTAATCCCTTTCTGAATATATACTCGAATAATGGATTTTCATAAGATTCCTGTTTTTAATATGGGGAAGAAATAAATACTCTAGTTTGTAGCCCTAAAATTACGGCATGTTGCGTCTCCATTAGCATACACATAAAATATTAGTGGGTAATCTGCAGCATAGTTTTGACACACATAAATACGCAAATATAGAAATAGGATCTCTCTCGTGTATACATGACATGATGGTATTCCCATGGCCATGGACCACTCCATCATATCTATCACTTTCCTCTTTCTCACCTCTTCATCATCCAACCATTTTCATACTTATCTATATAATATCCCTTCATTCCTCGTTAATTGAGCTATTTTTTTATATTGAAATCTTCTAAGATAATTGAGTCATATTTATTTTTGGTAAAAAAATAACACTGCTTTATTTTCTCTTCACTCTTTCGTAATCTCTTTTACTTTATTCATCATCCATTTAAACACATTATTATTAATCTCCATACCCAAAAGAAGTGTCTCAATTACCAAAGTACAGAGTAAGAATCTGACATTAAATCTTGATATTCATTTGCAATGGCTGATCTAGAAAGTAATTGTCCGTGAAAACGACAGTATTAAAAAATTTAGAGATATTGGCATCTAATATCACGAAACTCAAAAAGTTGGGTTTTTCCCACGAACTTTAAAATTGGCAAATAATATCACGAACTTTACCTTGGGTTTGTTTTTTCCCACGAATGAAAAAATTCATATTATTTTAATAGATTGAAGAACAATTTTTGAGGGTGTGCTTCAAGAAAAACTATCTTCAAATATTGAAAAACTTGAAACTTTCGAAATTGTTGTCGAGAAATTACGAAAAAAAATCGGTATCATAGTATTATTTGTGGGAATTTTTTCATTCGTGGGAAAAAACAAACACATGGTAAAGTTCGTGATATTATTTGCCAATTTTAAAGTTCGTGAGAAAAACCCAACTTTTTGAAAGTTTCGTGATAGTAGATGTCAATATCCCAAAAATTTATAACCAAACTACGTTTCATTTTAATAGCACTATTTTTGTTGTGGGAGGATTATTTTATTAAGTTATGAGAGGTGGATTAAGAAAGGAGTAGAAAAAGTGGCGTGGGAGATTTGCTCCATTCTATAAGTATCCATTTCATGAAACAATTATCTTGGAAATTTATTATAACACGTGCTAGAGCTTAATATACAGTATTTTGTGGGATGAAATAAATATATTTTTATGAGATTGTACATTTTAACATAGAATATATAGATTAGGACATTTTAATTTTTCTGCCTAAAAAATATGATTAGAAAATTAAAATTAAGAAGCATGGATTACTTTGTGAATCAATCCAAAATAAATGTGTTTCCTATTATTTAAAAACAATATAAATACGAAAGTACACTGCTGATAGATTAACTATATACACATTTAGTTAATCAAATACGCATCTTCTGGAATCGAGATGCCTATTGGTAAGAGACGAGATGTTGCTTCCTTCAACTTAAAGCTTAGAAGCATTACTCAAGGTTCTGCTCAACGCGATGCCAGCTTTAGAACCCGAGGGTCGACCCAAATATTTCGAAATATAATCTCCAGCCAAAATGAGTTTTCCGAGATCCACGTTTGTTTTCACTCCCACGCCGTTGAGCATATAAACCACATCTTCAGTAGCCACATTTCCGGTAGCACCTTTAGCATATGGGCATCCACCAAGCCCCGAAATGGAGGAGTCCACCGTGCTGATGCCCATCTGCAAGATAATACACTCATCTAAATAATAATATAATCAAACCAAAGCCACACAATTACAAACAATTTGTTCTTCGAATCTCGAGGGGAAGATAGCTCACTTGGAGTGATAACAAAATGTTTGAAAGGGCTTGCCCGTAAGTGTCGTGAAAGTGCACTGCAAGTTTCTCGATAGGAACAACATTAAGCACAGCTTCAAGCATCGGAATGACAGTACCTAGATGATGGACAAGAAACATACTCATTTACAAAATATTTTAGTTAAGCTGGCAAGTTAATACTTCTAGCAGCTTCATAATAAAAGAGCCCTAAATCCATTCACATTTCTTAAGTAGCAGGGTAAGTTCTAGCACTACAGTTACAAGACAAGAAGCTACATAGACTACAAGAAACACTGGGGCAGTTTGAACTTCTATGATCAAAAGGAAGATTAAAATTATACCAGGAGTGCCAACACCGATCGTATCACCAAGGGATATTTCAGTACAGCCCATATTTATAAGTTCTTCAGCAACATATGCTACTTTTGATGGAGGTACTGCTCCTTCCATAGGACAACCCACAACACATGATATATATCTGACAAAATTAAGCATAATGTCTTTAAACAAAAGAAAATTGTTCTATTAGTTCGAACTAAATCAATCACAAATCAAATAAAACTCGGATAATGAATAATAGCGGGTTCTGCAATTCCCAAATGTAAGTTATCAGCATTTAGAACTGTCTTGTAGAGAAATATCTAGCTGTTATACATCTTAAGGTAATTTGATTATCCAACAACTTCCTATCGAAATAAAATAAGTACAAGCAGAACATATACATCTTAAACACAGAATTTCAAGATTCTTCAAACTTAGAAATAGCAAGAGAGACAACCCCTAGAAGCCAGCTTTTGCACAATAATTACGAGCAAACATGATGTTTAAAGTGAAAGGCATCACGACGTACCCACGAACAGGAACTTTGTGGTTTTTAGCAGCAAGGGCAACATCACGGTACCGAGCAAGACTATCTTCAATGCTGCAATTTAAATTTGAACGGGAAAATGACTCGGACGCAGCAGCAAACACTGCTACTTCTTTTGCCCCAGCTGCCATAGCGGCCTCAAAACCCTTCAACAAGGGAATGAGGATTTAGAAAGAATTTTGTGCCACATAATACATTGGATGAAGGATGTTAGTATCATTAGAAAATGTATCTTACTTTGAGATTTGGGGTCAAAACAGGAAATCTAGAATGCCCAAATCCCTGAATGGCTGACATTACATCCTTTGCATCGGCTAGCTGTAGTTAAATTTAACCATATCAACAAATCGAAAATATTCATAAAGCATAATAATCTAGCACTAAAATGACTCTAGCACCAGTACCACATGAAATATCAATTCCAGTTAAAGCCATCATGAACACTCTGAATTATGTGCAAGACATACTTTAATAGCGAGCACAGTAACACTTAAGTAGATTACTAGGAAAAGAGTGTACCATGTATAAGAACATAACAAAATGATGCTGATAAACTAGATGGCATAGGAATGCATAAAAAGTCAATGTGATAGTCACAACTAATATCACTGGGTGATATGATAATCAGCCAAGTCACATAGTAAATTCGGTCCTCAAAAAAAAGTATCTACTTATAAGCTTTAGGGAAACAAAAGAAAAGGTCTCTTCAAGAGAAGTTCAGGAAAACGAGCTGACATACTAAATTTCAAGAAGACCAATACAACTTTTTTTTTACCTGAGGTACCCATTTTGGTGAGACAAAACTAGTGGCCTCAACAACAGGCAACCCTGAAGAAACTAGCATCTTTATTAGTTCCACTTTTACAGATGTTGGCACAATCTCCTTCTCATTTTGCAGTCCATCTCTAGGACCAACTTCCACTATCTTCACAAACTTCGGCATAGAACCCAACAGCTGCAAGGTAAAAACAAAAAATAATAATGGTGTCAACACAGTTAACACTTTTCAAATCAACAAGGGCACAAAATTTGAGGTCTGCTGAAAACATTAATGCTTTGTAATTCAACGAAGAGTAGCAATACCAAAACTCCTCTTTGGAATAAGGGTAGGAAAGATACATAGATAAATTTCACATTTTTTGGTTAAATGTTTAAGTTTATCAAGTTTGCAGGCCAATTCCAAATCCTCCGCTTTAAAATACTTCCTATTGAATGTCAAATGAGCATAATTTGTCACAGTCATACACAGAGATGCACCTTGTGTTTAATCTCCCCAGTATGGTACTGGGAGCTGTTATGACGATTCAGGTTCTGGTAAGCAGCAAGTTCAAGAAATGCAAGATCTCGATTGAAGAGGGATCTCTTTGTTTCATTTGATAAAGATGCTTCTTTTTCATTTCTACACAGAAACATTACTAATTAGAAGATTAAAGGAAAAAGTGGGGAGAAAGCATAACCCATGTAAAATACCCAGATGTCAAAAAAGGAAAAAGAGTTCACTGCAACAACAGATCAACATCTCTACCAAATGTTTCCTCCAATCCAAGTACAACCAAACACAAAAAATCAAACTTGATAAATCACCAACCAACACATCCTTTTCCCCTTAATGCATTTCATGATTGAGCATATACCTCAAAGCATGGCAACAAATAAGTAAACAGTCTCCAAGTCATCAAATCACACAAACTAAAAAGAACACACAATTCACATACCTAAACTCAGCATGCTTCCAGAAACAGCGATCTCCTATTCCAGCAACTTTACTATCCATTTCATCACCAAGGGCGAACAAGGAAAAATACTTTCTGTATCGGATTGACCTAAACCTCGATAGCTTGCTCACAGACTCTGGCAACAACATCGAATCAGCTGCTCAAAAAAATGAAATTCCCTCAAAACTGAACTCGGGAATTGCACAAAAATCAAACCTTAACAACATACCCAAAAAAACGAACAGAAACTTCAGAGAATTGGATAATATAAAAAATTGGATGTCACGGATTATGTTGGTGACTGTGTTATCCTCCTAAGGAAGATTATCCGAAATTGGACCGTATTTTACCAATTGAGACCGTTCCGTATCCCTAATTTACAAATTTGATTTGTATTTTTAGAAAAAATCCCTAGTCAAAGGAATATTAACATGGCAATTCTATAATCCCATATGAAAAGTTTATGCATATTCTGTTTGTAATAGATGCACTGTACATAAAACACTAAATAATATATATAGGGGAGTGATCAATTGTTAACTTAGTCTCTAGTTTGTTAATTACAACTAATTTAAGACCATGTAATTTTAAAAATTTAGTGATCTAAAGTTTGTCATGTGTAATTTTTATTTTTATTAATTAAATAAAAATAAATAAATAAAACTACAAAATTTAGGGTTTTAGATGAAAATGTCAATATAGTGTTTTGAAAATATCAACATAATGTTTTGAGAATGTCATTACATTTCTTTAAGAATGACATTCTAAATGTATTATATTTACATATTTTATATAATATGTTGACATTTGTTGTTGTACGAAAAAATTGAAATTTTTTTCAAAATTTGACATCGGAACATATGCAAGCGAGATCTCATTAGAATCCATATGAAATTATCTTTAATTTGATGTATGTGGTGCGAAAAAATAATTTAAATCGAGAAAGTTATATGCGTTTTTAAGTTATGTGATATTTTTTAAAAGATAGTTACCCTTATTGATGTTTTTTGTTGATCGTATTGATACTTCAGGACTGATAATCTAGGCCCTTGATTTGAATATCTAAGAGTTATTATTTAATTGTTGTTAGCAATTAAGTATTAAGTTAACAATATAACAATCCCCACTTAATATAATATTAATTGGGATGACAATCACTTTTTCTTAATAGTAGTAGTAGTAGTTTTCGTTTAAAATTTTTTAAATTTAATTGTTTTATCATGCAACAGCGATTTGTCTTATTTTATTTATGAAAGTTTTCATGCTACGTTGAAAATGATTAATGTAATAAAATTAGTTTTTTAGATCATCTAATTATTATTATTAATAAAATTAGTTTTTTAGATTATCTTTTTACTCCCCCCATCTCTGAAAATTTGTCACATATTTCCTTTTTCGTCCATCCCTTAAAATTTGTCACTATTCACTTTTACCATTTTTGGTAGTGAACCCTACATTCCACTAACTCATTTACACTCATATAACATCAACTTTTTCAACCCATTTTTTATTACATTTCTTAAAACTCATTCCGGGTCAAATGGTGAAGAATTATTAAGGACGGAAGGAGTATTATTAACTATTTTTATAATTTAATTAAATGTATAACATTTATATAGTTAATGTCTACACTATATAATTATCCATATATTTAGTTTAATTTATACACTACATAATCATTTGTACAATTAATTTAATTTATATGGAGTAGTATGCAATGCCAACAAAGTTGAAGTTATAGTTACACTTTTTATTTGTCTACATTTTTTGTATTTCCTAAAAATCTAAAATAGTGATGTATTAATTTTTTATATTAAGTTACGTGTAGGATGACTTAGTGAAAAAAATGATTTAATAATTTTAAATACATGAAATGATGGACCTATATGTATAGTGTATTTATTATACCTAGAATGTGCACAAACTTTTCATATAATAAATGGTGTATCTATATATTTTTAAGTTCTCAAAGGGGATGAATCTGTGGTGGATGTGTGTGGTGATAGAGGATGCATATGAGGTGCTTGTCAGCCAACTAACCCAAGAGCATGTCCATAATCCTAGATGAGAAAACGTAGCTAGGCAAACTATTTTATGAAGATGAGACTTGGTTTGGGAGTGGTATGGAACTATGAAAGAGATGAAGAGGAAGTGCAAGCGTGATGCAGTGTAACAGAAATATTCTTTGTGTCACCAAACTAGTCACAATAATGAAATGTGTCAAGTGTTGTTGCTGATATGTATGAAGATTCAACTTCTTCTGTTATGGGTGATAACTATGCTTGATGACCACATTCCTCATTTAATTATTGTAAAATGAAAGAATGAAATCATTAATAGCTAAGGAAACACTTTTCTTGTGTAATTAGGGCATCACGATACGCTTATGTCTGGCCTACATTCTTTTTTTTTTTTTTTATGAAAGATAAGAATGTTTAAATCAGTATTGATTATTTTGCCAAAATGTTGATATTGCTGAAAATGTCCAGGATTATTTCAAAATACATAATGCATGTTACCTATGAAACGAGATAAAAAGATTAAAAAAAATTATTTCCCAAATAAAATAATAAAAATATTAATTAATCATGTTTAAGTTCTTAATTAGATTGAATGGTATATCAATGAAGTTAAACACGGGTTGACTGTTAATATAACAATTTTTTTGTTAATAAATGGCAAAAATGAACCAAATTGATAAGCTAGGGATATGAAGATTTCAAACATAAATATTCTGGAATAAATTCGTAAAAAGATGATACGTTTAGGACTCGTTTTGGACTTCAATACACAAGGAACGCGGAGATCTGGTCGAAAAAATTTGGAAGCATAATAATTATTAATGTTTAATGTAAGAATTTTAATTAAGTTATGTTATTTTTTGTTTAATGATTTTTTAAATTGTGTTAGTTTTTTTAATTATGTAAATTTATTTTTTAAATTGAAAATTAAAACTGAAAATATAGGAGTATCAAAAAAAATATACTCCCTCCCTCCAGCATTAGGAGTCCCGGTTGACCATTTTCATTCGTCCGGCATTAGGAGTCCCGGTTAGACATTTCCATAAAAAGTGAAATAAAAATATTATAAAATAAAATACTAAAAAGCACAAATAAAAATACATCTAAAGAATAAAGCAAATAATACAAATGGGTCCCACTTTCCATTATCACACACTTCAATTATTACACACTCAAACATTTCTTAAAATCTGCAACCAACTCAATCGGGACTCCTAATGCCGGATGTAAGGAGTAGTAACATAAGCCGTGGCTGAAAATAGAATTTTCATGGACATTATTATGGATACATTTACAATTGGAAAAATGGGGCTGAAAATTACACTAAATTTTGATTGCATCATTGTGGATGCATTTACAATTCTACCAATATAATCAATAAATCCATCCCATAAAATGTCTTCTGTATTTATTTGTATAAAAATGAAAACAAAGAAGAAAAAAAGAAGAAAGAAAAGAAAAGAAAAAAGAAAATGGAAAAGGGTGAGTTGAGGGAGCTCCCATGTACGGACTAGAACCACACGCCTCCACCATGAATGACACCACCAACGATCACCCCACACCTCACCTCGATGATGATGACGACGACAACGATAACGACAACACCAACAACAACCCTTCTTCTCAGATCAGCTATGACCCTTCCAACGCCGCGCACTCGCCCCACGCCCTCGCCGTCCTCGACTCTCACGCCCTCTATGCCTCCGATATGCCTCCCGCCGATCAGCTCACCCTTTCCTTTCAGGGCGAAGTTTTTGTTTTCGACTCTGTTTCCCCTGAAAAGGTTTCCCCTGCCCTCTTTTTTTTTTTAATTAATTCGCCTCAAAATTTCATTTTTTGTTATGTTATTTAGAATTTAGTAGTGTGTGGGATTTTGTGTTTACGATTTTAATTCAGCTTAGCTCTTAATTGCGTGAACTATTGGGCTGTGGTTGCCTTCAGTCCTTTATTTTACCAATCCAAGATTGCAACTTTGTGTTACTCAAGTTTTATATTTTTGAAGTTAGTGTGGATTATGATTGTGATTGGTGTGAAGCATATTGAATTATGGTTGGATGGCTACTGATTCTTTCATTTTTTTTAGATATCTTTTTCGTGGAGTATAGTTCTTGATGTACACTTAGTTGAGATTTGGGGAATTTATTGATTCTATTTCAATTGCAGAAATTGGATTTCTGTATATTGGTAGGCTTGTGATGTGTTCTGCAAGGATTGTAATTGTTTTTTTTTATTTATGCTTCAGGTTCAGGCAGTTTTGTTGTTGTTGGGTGGGTACGAAGTGCCCACCGGTATTCCTACTCCAGGGGTGACACCTCAGAACCACAGGGTATGATTGGTGTAACTTTCAAAAACAAGGATTTCTAAACTTGGTATCTGTGTTATCTGTTGTTTCTTCCTTGGCATGTACTTAAACAGAACTTGGGTGATTATCCTGGAAGGTCAAGTCAGCCTCAGAGGGCTGCCTCTTTAAACCGGTTCAGAGAGAAGAGGAAAGAACGATGTTTTGAAAAGAAGATCCGTTATACAGTTCGCAAGGAAGTTGCCCTCAGGTTGTAATGAGTTTGTGGTGACTCTGGTTGAGCCTTTTTATGATTATGTTCAGTATAGCAGTATAATAAGCATTGAAACATTTTGAAATATTTAGTGAAATTTTCCAATTGCAGTTTCTTACTTTAACTGTTTCAAGTAGATATGCTTAGGAGTTCTAGTCATTCTAATTTTATGAGATTAGTGGGATCTGATTTCATTGGACATATGTATTACCTGCTTCCCTTTATCACTGTAAATTGTGGTTGCTCTTCTTTTAATTTGTTCCTTTTGTTTGAGGTTTGAGCACATTGTGTCGTAATATGTTGTAAATTATAAGTGTCTTTCAAAACAATGAAGGTTTTTGTCAAGCCGTCGTTTTGTTATCTTAATACTTTGTATAGTGGAATGAATTTCAGAACTGTGTTAAAAAGGAGTTATGGTTCTGAAATGGTGTTAGAAATGTGCTGAAAGAGACTTATCTATATGTTTCATATATGCATTGTCATGTCTGGTGTAAAGATGTGCTTGAAAGAGATTTATTTATGTATTTTAAAGTTTGGACCAACTCATATCAATATGTAAATATGTAATCTCTATCTCATGCGTCTCCATCTCCCAGGATGCAGCGCAAGAAAGGTCAGTTTATGTCATCAAAATCAGTGCTTGACGAACCAGGCTCATCTTCTGCGGATTGGAATGGTAATTGTGGCCCGGAAGAGCAGGAAACCTCGTGAGTGTTTCTATATGGAATATATTTTGTCTTTTTTTTTTTTTTGCTGGTGAATCTGAATGTCTTATTTGCTTCATGGTCATTATTTTAATGATTTGAGCTGCCTTTAAATTTAAGAGGTTACTTCTTCAATTTGTTACACTTTGATGACTTTCTATTCAACACTTCCTCTTCTTGATTTCAACAGATGTATACATTGTGGCATCAGCTCAAAGTCCACCCCTATGATGCGACGTGGACCAGATGGGCCAAAAACTTTGTGTAACGCATGTGGTCTCAAGTGGGCCAGCAAGGTACGTTTGTGTCATTTGAAAAATGTAACTTTTCTCATATGCATGCTTATATGGAATCGTATAGTCAGCTTTGTAACATCTTTATATCTTGGCGACTATTCTTTGTCTTGGAAATTACTTGGGACAGATGAACTAAATCTGTACAAAATTGTTTCTGGTATCTACTGATAGTAGTAATTTTCTAAAGAACCGAGATTTTGGACAGTTTTGTCCCTGTCCCGATAGTGAAATTCTCTTTTCCAATTTTAATTGAATGCCTGTTTTGCAGGGAGTCTTGAGGGACCTGACAAAAGTTCCAATTATCATGCAGCAGCATCCTATGAAGGTTAGTGGCTCCAATAGTATTAAAACTGTAGAGCTGGGCTGAGTTTTCATGCCTTGTTTTCGCTCTTCTCCTTGACACAGCTTGGCGGGGAAACAAATGGAGAGGTGACAGGCGTACCCCCTCCCAACGTGATCACATCTTCTAGTGGCGACAACTAATCCTTGAGGATTGACTGCAAATAAGAAGGCCAGTTGCAGTTCCTACATCGGCTGTGGTGGTAAGCTCGATTCACCTGTAAGATAAGTCCCAACTTGAGATATATTGTACATATACTGGCCCAGTGGATAGGCATGTAATGCTGCTAATCTGGAATATGCCACGCTGCCTGATTCGACATTGATTATTGTTCCGTGCAATGGATCTCCATTCTTTTTTAAAATTTTGAACAAGAGATGTAAATGTCAATATCCATAGGAATGGTGAAAGTAAAGATTGTTTGAAGTAATTAAGAAAGTAGTAGTAGTATATTTTTAATGGTCAATGACTTGAAAGATTTAGGTTGGTGTGTGTTTTGGTTACAGAATGTCCAGAGACATATTTCAAACACAGATTCAGTTAAAAACCATAAAATTCATTACATAGCAACTCCCATGTACAAGAAACATTGAAAAAACAAGTCTAATCAGTCTTGGAGGCTTGGAATAGGAAAATGAGAAGGACAGCCATGGAGAGGGGGAAGACAAAGAGCAATGACATCGAGGGTGGCTGAACTGGGCCAGGTGCCATCGCTAGTGGCAGAAGTAGTAGAAGCATTACTATAAGCAGCATTGCCACCACCGACCCCACCCCCCATCCACCGTATTCAGCCTCCTCCTGCGCCATGGTAGTCTATGAGTATAACAACCTCTTCAAATTAATCTTCTTGACTGCTTCGGACATTAAAAAAAATATCAAAATTATTTATAAGTTACATGGTGGCTTTTTGGCAACGGGCGCACCTGTTCGTGGGAAGACGCATGTATACAACGTTGATGTTTTCCTTTATAAGCTTTTTGTAGAAATATGAAGTCCACTTCCAAATTTCAAGAGACGCAACATTTCGGTGCCAAAATAAATTCAAACGAAAGCAAAAAACGATGCACCGGGATTGGTAGTTCAGAGTGGGTAATTAATGTAGTATTAGTACAATAATATCTAAAAAAATAGAATAGCAACAATGTTAAAAAAACAAATAACAATATTATAGTTGAGAGTAATATGTAAAAATGCCAAATAGTGTCTCCTCAACTACATTATCAATCAGCTTGATATATTCAAATGTCTTAAACGTTAAATTGGAGTAGAAAATAAAAACAAAATGACGATCAACACTCACTGCGAATCACAATTTTAATCTCAATGAGCCGAAAATTAGATTATATAATAACCTTGCCAGGGTCAATGATAACACCAATGGCATCAAAAAAATAAAAGCGGAGACAATGTTAGTAATAATAATAATAATAATAATAATAATAATAATAATAATAATAATAATAATAATAATAATAATAATAATAAAGAGGAATGTACTACTATCGATAAAGAGTAATAATCATATTGGAAGTAAAAATATCTTTTTGCAGAGAATTCGTGATGCAATGAAAAAAGATAAAGAGAAATGAATTTTATCTAACCAATGATACTATTAGTAGTACATAATTTTTAAATTCCCCTCGTAATACAAGAATTGGTGAAACCAAAGGGAAATAGAAACGGAGACGACCATGTGATGGGCAGTAAAGTTTTTTGTGGATCCTCTGCTGTGCAATCCACAGCAGCCCTTCTGTTCCTTACAAGAAAATAAAATAAATTAAATACATATATAATACTATCTCCGTCCACGAAAAATAGAGCAAATTTGTCATTTTCAGTTGTCCACGAAAAAATAGAGCACATTTGTCATTTTTAGTTCTCCACAAAAAATGAAACACATTTAAAAAAGGAAAGTTTTCGACAACTTTTCTCTTACTACTTTTTTTCCCATCTCTCTTACTAATAATATGGGCTCACATTCCAATAACACTACTTCTTTCTTATTTTTTCCCTTTCTCTCTTACTAATAATATAGACCTCACATTCCGTTAAACTTAACACTACTTCTCTCCTACTTTTTTCCTTTTGTCTTACTTTACTAATAAAATCCGTGTCATTTATAATGTGCCTTGTTTTATTGGTTTGGGAGGAACAATAAGAGCTGCCTGTATATGCATCTTAAGAGCATCTACAATGGCTCCTGGACTAGAAACTGGACACCTCCTGCCACATCATCAGGTCTAGAAACTGTCATATCTAGGGGTGTAAATTCGGGTACCCGCGGGTACCCAAACCCGAAAATTTCAGGTACCCGAACCCGAAATCTAAAAAATATCATACCCAATACCCGACCCGTATGTGAATTCGGGTACCCTAATACCCGATACGGGTACCCGAACCCAACTAATCGGTTACCCATAAACCCGGAATTATTATATTTAAATTTTATTCTTTTATATAAATTAAATTGTGATGAAAATAGAAATGATTAAAAATAACACAATACTTACTATTTATTGACAATAATTCTATATTATATAAAATACACATAGACATTAGACAAATAGACACTACTTAGTTTTAAAATAATTTTTTTTGGGTATAGTTTGAAATATAAAAGAGATTAAAATAATTTTTTAAGACATTAAATGAACATGTAAATAAAATGGAGAAAGAATAACTAATTAAATATATACTATTTTCAAAAGATAACAAGTAAGAACATAAATAATGCAACATGAACCGAACACAAATGTAAAGAAGTATTAAATCTACATGTGATTAAATAAAATTACCCTCGATTTACCCTACGGGCCATAGGCCCTATACTAAATAAAAATATTTATCACAAATACATAATTAATCGGGTATTGGTCGGGTACCCTTATACGGGTTTCGGGTACCCTAAACCCAAAAAATTCTAACATTAACTACCTAAACACATACCCGAACCCATAATTTCGGGTTTCGGGTACCCAAAACCCGTCGGGTATTGGAATTGGATCGGGAATATTCGAAACCCGCAGATTAAATTTTTAGGCCTAGTCAAATCACAAGGACACCCAACTGCACAACAGTGGACTAGAAACTGGACTAACACTAGGACTAGCCACAATAAACAAAATTAACAAATTCATATTATAAACTACATTCACGCAAATACGGAATTAAATTTATGACACAAATACGAGAAAAATGCAATCATTTTATGTAAATTAAAAAAAAGTACATCCTAAAAAAATTACATAAAAAAATTCTATCGTCGTGCAATCCTCCGCGCCCATAACTCTTCAATTAAATCCTTCTGGAGTCGAACATGAGCATCCACTTGGCGCATGTCGGCATGTACCTAGAGGCGCTGGGCTTCATCGTGAGGTACCCCATTTGTATGTTGGAGGTGGCCATGCCGTGGCTTGGACCGGCTTCATCAGCATCGTCATTGGCCCAATTAGTTAGTTCTGCACCTTCATCTTCGACTATCATGTTGTGCATGATAATACATGCGTACATTATATCAGCAATGCAGTCGACATGCCACAAACGCGTTGGACCCTTAACTGCCACCCATCGAGCCTAGAGCACACCAAATGCCCGCTCCACGTCATTGTGCGCCGACTCATGCCGTTCCGCAAAGTAGGCTTTCCTTGGATCTGATGCGCATCTGATCGTCTTTACAAAGACGGGCCACCTAGGGTATATCCCATCCGCCAAATAGTAGCTCATATCGTGCTAGTTGCCGTTGGCGACGAAACTGATGGCCGGACCAACGCCCATGCACTACTCGTTGAAAAGGGGCGACGACTGGAGGACGTTGAGGTCGTTGTTTGACCCGGCTAACCCAAAATACACATGCCAAATCCACAGCCGGTAATCAACTACGGCCTCGAGGATCATCGTGGGATTCTTTCTCTTGTAGCTGGTCGTGTAGAACCCTTTCCAGGCGGCGGGACAATTCTTCCACTCCCAATGCATACAGTCTATGCTTCCCAACATCCCCGGGAACCCATGCACATCCCCATGCATCTGCATCAGATCCTCGGCGCCTTCGGGGGTAGGCTTCCGAAGATACCGCTTCACCGAATATTTGAATGACGCCCTCGACAGTAAATACTGCAGACACTCGCGGGCAGTCTTCTTCACCGATGTGGAGGTACTTCGTCCCACATTACGTCTGTCGCGCCTCCGTAGGCCAACCGCCCGATTGCCGCAGTGCACTTTTGTATAGGTGTGTGGCCGGGTCTGCCAGCCGCATCTTGCCTGAACCGGAAATACAAATATCGACGCTCTAAAGCGTTAACAATATGCATAAAAAGATCCCTACGCATCCTAAAACGCCGCCTGAAAATGTTAGCCCCAAACCGCGACTCCGGAGCGAAGTAGTCTTCATATAGCCGCTCATGTGCACCCGACGTGATCCCGATCAACCAAACCTCGGTGAAAAATAGGTCGAGGTACCTGATGAGGCTAATTTCATGCATTGGTTATGAGGTTAAATTCACCGAATTTCTGAGTCTAACAAAGCTTTTAAGCCAGGTGTGTAGAGGAAATCGCCAGATCCAGGAAGGAAGAAAGAAATCACCTGGTGAAGGAGTTTGGCGAGAAAATGAGCAGAAAAGGAAGAATTTCCCAGACGGAGGAGATTACTGGATGGAGGGCAAAGAAGGAAATTCAAGAAGATTCTAGAAGATCACCTCCACGTCTATAAATAAAGAGTACGAAATACACATCATCTCACTTTTGCTCTTAGCTCATTTTCACACACTCTACACACACTTGGGGGATACCAGAAATTCATGGGGTCGGGTTCATAGTTTGAGTTACCGTTGTGCACTACCGTCTCTACGTGAGGCGAAGAAACAATTTACTGCTTTAAGTTTTAATTTCTGCTTTGAATTTCCCCGAGTCTTCGTTGTTCGAAGCTCGGCGTTGTTTTGTTGAACCCTTGTCGAATTCTTAATCGTTTAGCTATGGAAGCTTATTTTCTGTTTTCATTTTATGTTACGTTGATTGTTGCTTTACTTTGGATGCTTTTCGCACTTGATTTTATTTTGTCGAAGTTGGATTGTGTTGGAATTGTAGTTGATCGAGTGGATTTGGTTAAATCAGAGTGATCGGAGATGTAATTTGTCATGGTTTGTTGTGGATGGCTTGGATCCGGAGCGGATGAAGCATCCGGTGTTAGATCTGTTGAATTCTGCATGGTTATGGGTTTTTAATTACTGCTTCTTGTTTACTTTGTCTAGCTATTGTAGATCTGAGCATTTTTCGGTGATCGGTGTTTTTTCGACGTTCGAATCGTCATGTTTGTTTCTAATCTGGGTTGTTGCTCTGTTTTCTCTGTGTTTACACTTGAATCGGTTGAAGATATGAAGATGGATGTTAGTTTAATTCCTAGTTAGTTATTTGCAGCTTTTCATTCGTACCCTTGCTGTTTTTGGAAATGGTCCCCACGGTTTGATCCTCGTATGTCTAGTCAGTTTAGGAAAGTTCTTCACTAGGTCTGGTAAATTTCGTAGCTGAAGTGTTACTCTGTTTAAATCTTTGTTTTCGTCATGCATGCTTCCGTTATGTTTTCGTTTTCCTAGGTCTAGCTGTTAGAATAGATCATTTGCATTTCTCGAGTCTAGTAGTTAAATTCTCAACCCAAATTTGCGTGGCAGCAGCCAAACCAGTCCAAAGTCTTCTTAACTCTCACTCGCGTCCTATCTGTCTTTGTGGGTTCGACCCTTACTTCTCTATGCTTGTTACAGTGTAGTGGGTTGAGGTATTATTTTCTTTGATAGCGGGCTGAAGGTGAGTCCAACGACCGTGATTTTCCGGTTATTGAGTTCCTAGATCTTGCAGTCTAGTAAATCTCCTTGACCTGAGAATTATGCATTAATTGATACAAACTGTGCAGCTCAGCTTCAGACCTATCAAGACCGGCGGCTGCTTCGGCTGCAAGGCCCTTTGTATCAACCGATTTATCTCGGCGGACGTATAGGCCGCCAACTCTTCGTTAAATTGCCGGCCAAAATCATCAGCATCTCCACCACTACCACCCACATCACTGCCACCTGCATCACCCATTTCGCGATATTGATCTTGTACAGAAATTAAGAGAGAGAGAAACTCGTAAAAACAAGTGGTGCAAATGAAAACGAAGTGCAATTATCAGTATATATATAGAGTTTCGGATATTAAAAAAAATACGCTGGCCAGTGTGCTCGCCGATTTCGAGTTTAAAAAAGAATACACTGGTCGGTGTGCTCGCCGATATCGAGCTTGCAATGACGGCTAGCACATCGGCCAGCGCGCGCGAACCGGCGTGAGCTCGCCGGACGCAATGGTCGGCGAGCCGACCGGCTAGCGCTCGCCGATCCGCTAGCCGGCCGGCACGCCGCCATTGCGGATGCTCTAATTATCGTAAGATTGTGATGGATATTTTCATTGATATGTGAAACATAATTAAAAAAAATGTACGTGAAGTATAATAAAAAAGTGTATGTGAAATATGGAGTGATTAGAAAAATGTACTCTATGAAATATGAAAGTGATGCTTATCATATCTTATTTGAGATTAATTAATGTGTTGATTTGGTTTTTAAGTTTAAGTTTGATCAACGTGTGTTTGGCTTTGCGTTGCCAACTTGTCAGTCTACCAAATTTATTTATTTATTTAGAGCGTACATCTATCACAAACAATAGCAATAATGATCATAATAAATTAATTATTATTTTCAGTATAAAATTAGATTCGAACCGCAAGCCATATGTTTATTAAAAATAAATTAAATTGTATTTATTAAATTGTAAACCAAATTAAATGTATAAAACGTATATTAATTATCTGATTTGATTTGTGGTAAAATTCAAATTTGAACGCACATTATCTAAGCAAAGAATATACATCTATCACAAACAATAGCAATAATGATCATAATAAATTAATTATTATTTTCAGTATAAAATTAGATTCGAACCGCAAGCCATATGTTTATTAAAAATAAATTAAATTGTATTTATTAAATTGTAAACCAAATTAAATGTATAAAACGTATATTAATTATCTGATTTGATTTGTGGTAAAATTCAAATTTGAACGCACATTATCTAAGCAAAGAATAGGGGTGGAAATTCGGATATCCAAGGGTATTCATCCCGAAAAAATAAGGTACCCGAACCCAAAAATCGTCTAAATGCATATCCATAATCCAATATCCGACCCAATATGTTTTTTCGGATACCCAAATACCCGCTAATGTCATGGGTATCCAAACCTTAATTGGGTACCCAAATGCCCAACCATTTACATATATTAATAATTAATAAATAAAACTAAGAATGAAAATGTATTAAAATTTTTAAAGCTAAAATTCTCTTTATTCATTATGAACATTTTATTTTATTTTATTTTTGTTTTGTATGCTAATATCTCTTTATGAACCGAAAAATGTCAACTGTATCGACGGGGGCAGTGGCGGACGCAGGATTTTGACGTTGAGGGGTCCAACTCTAAGACATTTTTTAAATGTCGGTGTTGCCACCAAAAGTTTTGACAATATAAAGATGCGAAGGAGGTGAATAATAAGATAAAAAAATATAAAGATGCGAAGGAGGTGAATAATAAGATAAAAATAATTAAATGATATGAACACTGAAGAAATTTATGCATTTATTATTCTTAATTGTGAATAATTTTTTAAATAAGTTAGTCAGGAAGGAGGTACCAAAACATAAACTTTTCTGTGTCTAATAGCTATAAAAAATATAAAAAGCAATACAAAAAATAGCATAAACTTTTCTTTGCCTAATAGCTATAAAAAAAAATATTAAAAGCAATACAAAAATAGCAAAAAGACATAAAAATATAAAAAGGGCTAAAAGGGAATTGAGCTCAGGTGAGGAAACTGCTATGCCTAGTGATTAGCCACTTGAGCTAGTGACAAATTTTAGTAATGTAAGACTATATGTAGTATAAATAGTGAAATTGTTGGGGGTTTCATGGGACTTTGGGATCCCCAAACTCGGTCCACCTCTAGCCGAGGGAGGCCAGTGACTAAACGAGGGGCAACGACAGAGAGAATATATAGGCGCCAACGTAATAGATACATAGACTTAAAGAAAGAAAGAGATGGAATGAGAGTATAGCCATGTTAATGGAGAGCCGGATGATTGACTTATTTATAAATGTTAGAGAAAAATAACCTAATTAATTATAATTAAGTAAAAATTTATCTCATAGGCAACAACCCTAAATGGTTAAACCTAATTAAAAAATATCCTAAACAGTAAATCGGGTATTTGAGTAATACCTGATACCCGATTGGATTACCTAATACCCAATTTATCTTAAATTTCATTACTCGATCTCATACCCAATCATATTTTATTGGATATCGCCATATTGGATATCCAATACCGGACTGTATCGGATTGGAAAAATAGATAAACCTAATATCCAATACCCATATTCCCATCCCTAGAAAAATAATGTCAAAGTCCTAATTTACTTTTGCTACTTCTGCTAATGTTTGCAACGTTATTATGACTTTATATGTCTTAATGTATTTTAGGAAAGAATGTTAATTATTAGTATCTCGCTTCTTCCGAATAAGTATGTAAATCTTGGATTAGATGAATACATATATATAGCATTCATATTCGTATGGTAAATATTGTTCAAAACAAAACACTTGTTAGTCTATTGGATATTGTGATCTGACGATTAAATTAATGTCACGTGTCATAATATATAATTTAGCTCATAATAGACTACAATTTTAGTAAAATAATACTCTCTCCGTCCCCAAAGAGTATGAACTTTGGGTTCGGTACGGGTTTTAATACATTATTGGTAAAGTGAGAGAGAGATAGAAAGAGAAAATTTTAAGTATTGTTAGTGGAGAATGGGTCCCACCGAGAAGAGAATTTCCAAAATTGGAATGTTCATACGCTTTCCCTTACTACTAGAAACATGACTCTTGTTGTGGTCCCACCGAGAAGAGAATTTCCAAAATTGGAATGTTCATACGCTTTCCCTTACTACTAGAAACATGACTCTTGTTGTGTGTGTGAGTTGGCCAAGCGGTAGAGAGGTTAATAATGCCTGAAGCCAAATGTCTCAGGTTCAAGTCCTCCGCGGCGCGAACAATCCAAAAATAAAATTAAATGAAACACGACTCTCGTCGGCTTGACTTTAGTGAGTCATGTGACGATTCCACATTGAAATGGATGCTGCTGCAAACTCCATTCTTTTTTTTACAATTTCGAACAAGATCATGTTAATGTCAATATGCATAAGAATGGTGTAAGTAAAGATTGTTCGAAGATGATTCACAAATACGGTACTCCTCTTATTTAATGGGCAACGAATTCAAAGATTTAGGTTGGTGTGTGTTTTTTGCTTACAATCATGTCTACATATATAAAATATAGGAGTACTAATTAAACTAAAATAGCATAAACTGAAAAATGAAAAATCCAGCCTAATCAATCTTGGAGGCTTGGAAGAGGAAAATGAGAAGGAAAGCCATGGAGAGGGGGAAGACGAAGAGCAGCGATGTTGAGGGTGGCTGAACTGGGCCGGGCGCCATCCCTAGTGGCACAACCGCACAAGTAGTAGAAGCATTACTATAAGCAGCATCGCCACCACCGACCCAGCCCCCCATCCGCCGTACTCAGCCTCCTCTTGCTCCATGCTAGTAAGTACTAGTGTACTACTAGTATATATGTATTATTCAACTTCACACAAAAAAAACAAAAGGATTCAAATTTATTTATAAGTTGCATGGTGGGTTTTGGCAGGAAGACCAACGTTAATGTTTTCCTTTTTTGTACAAATATGAACCTCACTTCCAAATCTCAACATTTTGGTGCCAAAATAAATTCAGACAAAAACATATGCACTGTTTGACACTCTTAATTATGGAGTATATTAAACTCATATCAGATTCGGTAAATGTGTCTGGTTAGGGTGATTAATGTGTAAATTTTTGGTGAAACCAAAGAAGGGGAATGGTAAATTGGTAATGGAAGAGAAGAGGACCTGCAATGGGCAGTCAAGTTATTTAGTGTTCCTTCATATATTATACACTAGTACTGTAATTTGGAACGTACATAAAAAAATGGATTTGAGTTTAGTGTAAATGATAGAGATGTATGTAAGTACCACATATAATGTGTTGAACGAAAATTCTCTTTTACCCAAATGTTTGAGATTCTGAGAGTTAAAAATAGACTTTGGTCTAAAAAAGTATATTGCGAGTCACAAAAAAGAAAGGATAATAGTACAATTATAATGACTATTTTTGGTGGACAAACTAAAATGACAAAAATGAACCAAGGAGCATATTCTAACAGAATATGCATTAGCCTAGCAGTTGAGCTATACTGAGAAATGATAGATAAAAAAAATCTGCAAACATTATTTTCTAGTATATCAAATAGTAATAACTTCTTTCTCTATTTGTCTGCCTCTCTTATAAGAAACCCATCTATACCAAGGGAATCAGACTATATATTCTATCCTACACGATTTGGACAAAAAATGGTTAACTTCAATAGTCAATCTAACATGTACTCCGTCCACCGCACTTGATCCGCAAAAGTATTGATGCGCATGCGCCTCGTGATAGAATATGTCCTAAAGCATTACTGAAAAATTATATCAATGGCTGGATATATGCCGGCTCCAGAACCATGTCAACCACCATAATGAGTATCAGAGTATATTGGTGAGTGAGGCTCGCCAGACTTGCGTGATCTTGAGTTTTTGGAAGAAGGGCTGTATGATTCCGTTGAACCATTGCTGAACAATGATGATCTTAAGAGACCGTTGATTCTTGGCAGGCCAGTTGGATCACTACTCGAGGTCGAGGAGTAGCCTCTCTCAGCAGCCTCGACTTCAAGCGGCAGTTCGTCAATTGTCTGCATAATCAATTAAGTTCAAGTAAATTATTAATTCGTCCAAATAAGACGAGCTGAGTTGAGGTAGTGTCAATTAAAAGGCATAATACTTAACTTCCATGAACTCAAAAGATAAAAAGCACTAACCCGGAAAGCTTGCTCAAGGACCTTCAGTGTATCATGGGTGCGCTTCCTCTTTGTGGCAACCTCATTAGGCTCGCGCAACAATTCTTCAATCAAGTTATCTCTGCTTACAAATTTACAAAACACAGCATTATAATTTATGAACTTACAAAGAACTAAATAATCCTCAAAGCCTACCCAGTGAATTTAAAATGGATAACATTAACACTATCATCCTGGATACTCAACCTAGCTTCTATAACATGTTGAGTTAGATGTCTTTTCTTTCATTTACAACATAGAGGTCCAAATTTTACTCTTCTTCATATACATCCGGGGTCTTATTCATCACATTAGGAAGGATCATTTACGACACGGAACATACCTGTACACTCTTTTTATGAATTCATTATGAAGCTCTCGCTTTGTGTGGTTGACCTGTAAGATTCAAACAGAAAAGGATAACAAACATATTCATTAAGGGATGGCAACCAGGACAACGGAATTTCAGACTGCTAAGAGATAAAGAGATAAGCAAACAGTGCATCAAAGAGGAAACCTAAATAAAAATATGGGATTAAAACAATAGCTATAAGCCACGAGTACAAAAGTTGGTTCCTAACATTCCAAACAGAGTAACCGCTTCATATCAAAAGTCCTAAATGGTCGATATCATAAAAGCATATAAATTTAATTGAGTGGGGAAAACAAAGGAATAGATAACTGATACTAAAAAAGTAGTAAGCCTTTTTCACACTATGAAATAGTCAACTATGTTTGATAGTATTTCTCCAAACAGATGAAAACAAACCCCAGAAATGAAAAGCTATTACCAGAAAATGCATAATGGCTTTTGGTACATAATCCTGAATGTTCTTCCGCACAATATCATAATAAGACCTCAGTAACAACTTTGTAGCAGTAATCTCGATGGCCTTTTCGTCCGAGTCAAATTCTGACGACCTCAACACACTAGGGGGCTTTCACAAATTTAAAAAAACAGAGTAGGACACATTAGAAATCTTACTAAAGATATTGATAATTTAAATTTGCTGGAAATAATACTGTGTACCTCTCTCAAATGGATCATTGACATTCTCGGTTCCATGCTTTGAACAGGTTCATTAATCGGTTTGCTGGTTGAGCTCTCTTTAGGTGATGTATGATTGTCACGTCCGCCAAATAGCGAAGTTATTGGCCAACCCGAACCAGCATAGCTTACTTATTAATCAATCAGAGATCCATCATTAGGATGTCACAAAAGAATAGCTGCTATCATCAACTACATATGTTCTGCATAAGCAGCTAATAGGTGTGCTCAAGGTAATACACCAGAAAGACTTGGGAGGGAGTAATAAAATTTGTATCTACATATCTTTGGGTTTACTATTCAACTGTTATCATGGAACATTAGTATATTACTCCATTCACATATATATACATTCTCTTTAGCAGTGAACAATAAAGGGAAGGTCTACCCCTCCATCACATTCTTCCATTTTAAGTGACCATAATAAGAACAATAAGAATAATTCTTCTATTAGTTTACTAGATCTTCAATTAGGAGTAAGAACTTATCAGCAAAATGTTTTATGCACCCACTAATATTAGATTTGTAAAGCAAATCACCTCTTTTTACAAGTTTTGTTAATGACTCCACCTTTGATTTGTACTTTGTAGCAATAGCAATATCCCCAATTTTCCCAGCATTGAAACTATTGCATTTCAACGGTGACATATGCATAGATTCATGGACAAAATTCGCTGAAAAGTTTTGGAGAACAGATATTGTTACAAATCAAAAGGTGTGAGTCATTATTGAAACGCTTCAAAAGTAGTATAAAAAATTGTGATTTATTTGGTAGTTGTATATAAGCAACTCAGTTCTCTACTCAGGGAATGAGAGAAAGAAACTACAGAGCAAATAATACCAGACTCAGCAGTTTTCTCGACATCAGCGGCAGGTCGAACACCCTGTTTCCATGGAAAGAAGAACAAAGGAAAGTTGTTGATTTGAACAAGAAAAAACAAATTTCACTGTCCATCAGGAGCTCTAGGTGTCAACAGATCACTTACATGATCTGGAACAGTTCCATTTGCTTGTCTACCAAGTATGGCTCGAGATGTGAAATTTCTTTGCCGGAAAGATACTTTTTCTGAGTCTCCTGTATCCTAATTCATAATCAAATCAAAGAATAAGTCCCTTGTGAATTGATGAGCACATGCTTTATCAAAAATTCAAAGCAAAGTGCACTCACCTTGTGCTTTGCAACGGGCCCTACAATACGAGACTTGACTTGCTCAGATGCAACCTCTATAGCTTTTCTTCCACCAATAAAATCTGGGTTCGAAGTGTTTATGAAATCCATCTACAGCACAGTACAATCAGCAAAACAAAATGTTAAAGTTTTAAGAAGTTACAACACATAACAATCTGTGGAAGTTGCATCATCACACACACTAATACAGGTAGACGATACAAAAGAATCTAGGCCTTTACAACACTATATAGATTATACTCCCTCCGTTAAGAATCCTATTTTGCCATTTTGGTCCGTCGCACAATAAGAGTCCTTACCATAAATGGTAAGTAGGCCCCATATTCCACCAACTTAAGCCACTCACATTTTATTACTCCTATAGAATTAATATAGATAAGTGGGACCCATATTCCACTAACTTATTCAACCCATTTTTCTTTACATTTCTTAAAACCCGTGCCATAACCAAATAGGACTCCTATTGCGAGACGGAGGGAGTATCTATACAACAGTTTCCATGAAACACAATTCTCAATACTGTCTGTAGTTACATCTTTTGAATTTATTAATTTCTTAAACTTAAGATTCAGTTTCCTCCATGAGTTAATCCAGGTAGATTGTATTGACAAAAAAATTATCATTTTCAGATGCTCCATTTTAAGGAAACATGTGCACTGCATACTTGAAAAATATCATAGACATTCTGCCCTCCAGCCATACCTGCTCATCATCTTTTGGGATGCAGAGCAAAATGATGCCTAGCCTTGCCAGAGAAAGAGGCAGTACAAGGATATGACAGAACAGACATAATATCATGATGGAACATGTTATCATATCATGGCATGGCTTAAAAACTGATACATGTATATATTCAATCATCAGAAACTTCATCTTTCATCCATAAACATACTTTGAATCTACTCTCGGGTTATTATGCTCACAAGATTTTCAGTATTTCAGTAATTGAAAACACAAACACCATGACTTACATTACCTGTGTTTCAATATGACTTTCTACCATTGCCTCAGTAGGCCGAAGACTTTCTTGCAGAAAATCTCTAGTGACATCATCTATGCATTTTCGCAGGACCGGAAACTGCTGGAGCTCATTTACCATACAGCGATGGCTCATCTAACAGGAAAACAACCAAGTTAAGGTCAACATACAAAGAAGATTGCAGCAAATATGTGAACCTATGATACCAATATGCACCTTGATTAGCTCATCATAGATAAATCTGGTGCACTGGAGACTTGGATCCAACAACCGAGCAATTTGCCTTCTAACAAGAACTTCAAAAGGAACCTACATGTTCATATTATTTCGCAAGCTAAAAATTAATTGGATCTTGGAAGGCTTTGAAAGTGAACTGATGGGATTTCAGCTTTCCTCAAATTATCCAATATAGAAAGGAATAAAGAGTAAAATAGGCAAAAGACCTACTTCTGGCACAAAAAGTGCAGATCTGGTACCAGTTGCATTTTGAATGGCCGTGCGGATGTCGTCATCAGTTAAATCCTCACAAGGATCTATATCCTGGTCAACATAAAAAAGGAGTATGACTTATTAAGAATTTCATTTAATCAATTGATTGCATCAAAATTATTCAGAAACAAAGAACTAACTACTCTTCAGAGAAGTAGTCATAACTTGCAGACAAAATCCAAGTGGCTATATACAGGTTATTAGGAGAATGGAAGAATTATTAATTAACCATTGACCTAATTTACTGCTATATTTTGGTCTAAAATGTGCTTCCAAGTCGTTTAATATGCATCTAATATTTTGCATAATTTGTCTTGGTCCCTCCGTTTGAATAAAAAATAACAGACTTAAATGTTATTAAGAAAAATTCTTCATTAAAGAAAATGCCTGAGCATTGGTACAGGACAATTATGAAAATCTTGAAAACCTAATTTCATCATGTCAAAAACAATACGATGACAAAGTAATGGAGTCAACTAATCTACTCATGCAAGCTCAGCGTTGAATAAACTACATCAGAATTTTCTAAGATTTAATAGGGCATGTCCATATCATTCAGATCAAGAGAACAAACCTCCAAGCACTTCACAAAAATATTTTGAAATATATATTGTATTCTTGCTCCTCCAGAAAGCTCAGATGTTGATATATCTTCATTCTTTCCTTCTATCATTGAAATGAATGCTGTTCCCAACAAAAAGTTAAAATTAAAAATCAAAATCAAAGAAGAAGAAGAAGAAGAAGAAGAAGAAGAAGAAGAAAGAACGTAGTCTGTCAATAAACAAGCAATGAAACACCCTGATCATCTAGCCATTTTCCAAATAGAAAGGGTATGATGTTCTGGTAATAACAGAAAATTTCCCTGATGAGAATTTAGTGTAATATTACAGATTATCATAATTGAGCGATCAGGAAGGTTTATTTTGGCTGGCTTTAATTTAAAATCAATCCCAACTATTACTGCAGACTATACCAGCATCTTCTTACTAGTCCACTTCTAATCACAGCATAAAAATAAGGTCATATTTTATCATTAATGCCTAAGATATTTGACACCCTTGATGCAATGCTGTTTATGATGTGCTTCAAACAAGTAGATATAAATAAGTCCTACAGAATGTTATACATAGAGAAAAAGAGAAGCAGACCTTCGGAATAATTGGAAAGAACGTTAAGTATTAGTGCACCTTTGCCAGCCTGTTCACCATGAAAGGGTAATTAATTGGCAATTGAGATGGTTGTTAATTTTCTCATATACTAAGCTAAAACAATCAGATCACCAACTTGAATAATGGATAATACTTAAACTAGAGAAAAACAGTCACAAATCATCACAAAATCCAGCTTCTGTTTGCAATTACTTGAGATGGCATATGTAAGGAGAAAGGGTTGGTCATAAAACTTAATGCAGGAGATGTAGGAATTACTTTTGTAGTAAACCTTCAGTGTGCTAAGAGTTATGAAAAGAAAGAGCATTGAAATCTTCAAACTTCAAGGGCAAGCCAGCGGGTTTAGAATACCTTTGACTCAGAAACTTCTCCATAGCTAGCAAACTCCTTGGCCACAGAGACCAGAGCGGCACTAATCCGTGACTTCAAACCCGGAAGAACAGACTTAATATGTTGTACCAAAATCTGTAAGAAAGTGGAGAGATGTTTCACCATGCAGCACAAGTTATGAATATATCATTTTACATATTATACAGTATGCTTAAGGCTTGTTTAATAGGCAGTATGGGATAAGGCTTTGCATGTTTGACTAGGATACCTTTTCCAAGATAAGGTAACAATATTATATTTGCTTGGATGTATTTTTATTCTCTCTTACTGTAATTTCTATTATAACCTTTTGTATTACAAGCAAAAGGGCAAGGGGTAGTATAGTCCAATAACAATTAATCCATGATGAGTAACTTTTGCATTACATATCACACATGTGGTTAATAGATACAAGGCCATTCTGCTATCAAAGGCTCTAATTTTGAAGGAAAAAAAAGGTTATCATCAATCACCCCCTCTTATCACACACCCCTTTTATCACATGTACTAAACGAGTCCTTATAATATGGTAAGAGAAGTCCAAGATTACATTTTTAAAGTGAAGCATAGTACATCATAGGTTTTACATAGTTTTATAAAGGTGTTCTGGAATTTATCCACAATCCTATTATAACAATTAGCAGCAAGTAACGCTATTTGCCCTGCCAAGTCTGTTACTTTGAAATGTTGGCGTTGTTCAGGGAAAGCTATTTGAAGCAGAGTTACATAGATTATTCAGGTACTATGCATCAGAAGTAGATATGACATGGAAAGGGTGGCCAACTACAACAAGTCATGATAGAGATATCAAATAGAATAAGACTCTAAAGGAGTTTGTGTGCTTCAAATGTTAATTAACACGAGAACTGCTGCATATGTTCGAACAGGATTAATTCTCAAGCAGCAGCATTACCTGATTCAACTTCTTTGCCAACTGTGGAACTCCGCAACGGTCTGCAATATCACTATACTCCTATAAAATATAGGTCAAAAAGTTGCCATATGAATTACTTGTGGGAGGGCAAGGAACCAATCAGTAATAAGAATAATCAATGGCATACTGTGTGAGTGCAAAAGAACTTCTCTTCTGCAACAAGTGCATCTTTGATGCTTAGGTTAAGTTGAATATCCTGTTGAACATATTATACACAGTGTTAACAAAATGTAAAACTCTTGTCATTTCTTTTTTTTTAACAGATAATTTTCTCCACATAAACTTTATATACAATGATTACAAGCTTGCATCCATGACATAACAGTACATACCTAGGGTCCTATTTATAAGTTACAAGAATTTGAGAGATTTGATGTATGGATAAAACGGATCCAGATCGAGATGAGGGTATGAAATTACATCTATACTAAAAAATGCAGATATATCAAATATAATAATATAAGTTAATTATTAATCAAACTATAAAAACTTGAAATGCATAAAAGAAAATAGTACTCCCTCCATCCCAAGATATTAGACTCACTTCTTTTGGGCACAGGAATTTAGGAGGTGTTGTTTAGTGGTGTAAGTGGAGTTGGTAGTAAAGTAAATTTTTACCATGAATAAAAATGGCTCAAATATGTTGGGACACCTCAAAATGATATACGAGTCTAATATCTTGGGACGGAGGGAGTAATATAATATAATCGGAACATCTCATTTACTTAACTCAAAGCCACCCAATGATAAACAGAACTAAATGCATGTACATCGGCATCTAAAATATGAAACATTTATCAAAAACAAATAAGGTATGATATGAGAAGGTCCAAGAAAATGAAGAAAGCTTTAAGAAGCCAATATATTTAAGAGTTTCAACATAAGTTTGTACACATTTTCAGCAAACAACTTCAGCCCTGCTCCAAGTAGATGAAATGCTATAAGGAACTACAATGAGCATAACTGTACCAATATGAAACTGAAAAATTACCTGTTGACTGCGATTTACAACACCTACATAGCCAAGCTGAAGAGGAACCACTTTCCCAAGCAAAAAGTTGCATGCATCAGTACCCCTATCCATGATATCCAACTGTAGCAACAAAATGAAGACAAACAAAACCACGTCAGATGAAGTGCAAAAAAAAGCTGGAAGTACTCAAAACAATTGAATAGCCTAACATTTTCACCTTTGTAATAACACCAATTGTCCTGTGACCTGAAAATAGAGGCTTTCATATGTGAGTGAGCCCAATAATCCAAACAAGGTGAAACAAAATTAAGTTTAGGAAATAGTACAGTTTACAGATTAGTAAAACCACTTTAAGTGGACCTAACCATCAGGATCAACACATTGTGCCATCTGAAGAGCATCTGAGTTAGCTAGATCGGCATTTGCTGGGGTAACAGCCAGGATCAAGCAACTTTCACGTTTAATGAATGCCGTTATCATATTTCTAATGCGTGTTTCAATGTCTGATGGCTGATCGCCAACAGGAACTTTAGTGAGACCAGGTAGATCCACAAGAGTAATGTCGAGAACATTTGGAGAAAAAATCTTTAAGCTTATTGGTTTATCTGAGACACCTTTGTTTCCTCCTGCTTCTCTCTCTGTTTCAGCCTAAACAGATTGCAAGCTCATCCAGCATTAAGCTCTAGAAGCAATAGAGTGTAATGTTTAAGTAACAGACAGGTCTCTTTTTCACTAACCTGAATCTCCCTCCGAATTCCGCTAAAATCAAAGAACTTCTTGCCCTTCAAATGCAAGAACTCCCCCCATTCTTCCACGGCTTCATCGGCCTTGGTAGGTCTCCGGATGAGCTGCAACAAGAGGGGGCGGCGGGTGCAGATATCACTTCCACGTGGTAGAAAATCGCGGCCTACGAGCGCCTCCAACACACTCGATTTGCCGCTGCTCTGGCTGCCGACAACCGCCACCTGCGGCAAGTCGATATTATAGTGGCTTCCTAAGTGCGCGAAGATATCGTGCAGTTTGTTCACTATGGGTATCACAGTATTCCCCAGCGGCACCGCCGATTTCTCCTCCGCCATAAAATTGATGAGGTGAAGATCCACGCAATGTGGAATTGTATGTTTGGTATGGAAGTTAAAACCCTAATGAGGGGATTGCTATAGGCGATGAGGATGAGAGCAGAGTCTCCTTCTCGTAGCGCACAAGCAACACTAACTTGCCGCAAAGCAATGGATGACTCCCGACTGCTCCGGGCACGTGCTCCGTCCAACTTTATAGCAGGTCCGTTGAACTCATTGCACTTTTCAAAAAATAGGAGTATATAAATAAATAATCAAAAGAAATAATAAATGAAATTATTTTAATCGAATTGCATTTGATACGTACTTTATTCAATAAAATGAATTTGATGTGTCAGATATATATATGCGATACATTACTCCCTCCGTCACAAGATAAGTGAACATAAATTTTTATGCACAAGATTTAAGAAAATGAGGTTTTGTTAATAGAGTAGAAAATGAATAAAGTAAGAGAGTTAATAAAGTATAGAAGAAAAAAAGTAAGAGAGAGAATATTAAAAAAAGAAATGGTTCACTTATATTGGAAGTTGGAACGGAGGAAATATATTTTTAGAAAGAGGATTGATAATGATGCCGAAGTTATGATTTACTTCAATCCGATGCAAATCACTCAATGTTACCAATATGATTTACTTCCTACGTCCTTCAATAATAGTCTTATTTTACATTGTCTATCTGGCTTATAAGAAGACGTTCGGTTTGCAAAAGTATATTTCGAGATTAAATATGTAATGTGTTTGGTTCACGAGATTCAATATCATAACTCAATCATAGATTGATAAATATGAGATAATTAGTCGTAGTTAACCCCCTATGACTAACATAATTTCACATTTCAATTTTAGATTGTATTTTAGTACTACTATTTTATATAGGAAACCGAACATCACCTAAAAGTGTCCATAATAAGACGGAAACAACCACGCTACAGTCACAAAAAACTGTTCCGCCACATCATCACAAAATAAATTAAGAAAATTTTTTTTTAAACAAAAAGAAGAAGAAGAAACACATTTTTACAGCCGCGGCGGCTCACAATAGCCCGTCGCGCGACCGTCGCAACTGCCCCGTCCACGCCGCCTATGCAGCTCCGCCCCCCTCGTCGAGGCGCCCCCGTCCTATTGTGGACACTCTAATAAGAATTATATTTCACTTTTACCATAAATAATACTCCCTCCGTTCCAGATAATTCGTCCCAGTTTTCCATTTTGGTCCGTCCCACATAATTTGTCCCACTTCACTTTTACCATTTTTGGTAGTGAACCCTATATTCCACTAACTCATTCCTACTCACATTTTATTATAAAACTAATATATAAAGGTATGACCCACATTCCACTAACTTTTTCAACTTACTTTTCATTATAATTCTTAAAACCCGTGTCCGATCAAAGTGACCCGAATTATCTGGGACGGAGGGAGTAAATAAATAATATTCCTGCTATAAAGTTAATACTATAGTACTATATAAGTATGACTCACACTCCACTAACTTATTTAACTCACTTTTCTTTATATTTCTTAAAACTAGTGACCAAACCAAAAAAAACTTCTATTATGAAACGGGAGGAGTATATAGGAATGATATGTTATATACTTTATGTCAACACCACTAATTTCACGAAATTAGTGAAAATCAAAGCTTCATAGTATTACCAAAATTTTTAAAATTAAAAAAATTAAGCGCAAAAAAATTGTGATATGGATTACTCCCTCCGTCCCATAAAGATTATCCCATTTTTCTATTTCCGTCTGTCCCACAAAGTTTATCCCATTTCACTTTTACCATTTTTGGTAGTGGACCTCATATTCCACCAACTCATTCCTACTAACATTTTATTATAAAACTAATACTTTAAAAGTAGGATTCACGTCCCATCAACTTTTTCAACTCACTTTTCATTACATTTCTTAAAACCCGTGCCAGGTCAAAGTGAGACTATCTTTGTGGGACGAAGGGAGTAATATTTTGCAGCCTTCAAAAAAATACTACTACTCCGTATTATACTACTCCTACAGTCCTACTCCAGATTATAAGGGATTTTTTGGAGGTCCAATTTCAAAACAATTCCTAAACCCTAATTTCTCCTAGTTTTTCCGTCCAACAGATTCCAAGCAAAATGGCTCGCCGTAGTTCAGGTGGTAAGTTTTCTTTTTTCTGTGCTTCGTTTTCATATTGTTTGTCGATAAATTTTTCCGATCTATAATTGATTTTCATCGTGCTGCATTTGATGGAGTCATTTGCTGCTTTATTGCATCGATGCCAGTTCTTCCCTGTAATTTATTCAGCTTGTTTGTGCGAGGAATGCTGCGCATATGTTCTTACATGGTTCTCCCCTCCCCTTTGCTGCAAGCTTAAAATGTTAGATTTTGTTTATTTGGATATAATTACATTTAGTAGGATAAGCTTGCTGTGGCTTTGATAGTAGTATGAGTTCATTTATCGAGTGTTATCTTCTTGATTTGGTTGGTCATAACCTGATTTGAGGATATATTTGCCCTGGATACTTATAATGATAAGTGTCTCGTTAATTGCTGGACTGCATTTACAGGAAGATCATCCCGCCCAGCCCCACGTCCAGCTGCACGCAGCCCACCTCCTCAAAAAGGTGCCTTAGTGCTGCCTCTATATTATAGAGCGTTACTGTAAATAGCTTGGTTGCTAAACATTTCATTTTCTTTCTATTTGAATCATGCCAGGCTTAAATCTCAAGCTTTAACGTATTTCCTAGCTAATGTTTTCTTCTTCTATGTATTCGTGTAGTGAATAGTGCTCCTCCTCCAGCCCCAGTCCAAGGTGGCTCCGGTGGATCCATGCTTGGAAGCCTTGGTTCAACCATTGCTCAAGGTTTGGAGAATTTCTATATGGAATACGAACCATTTAATTTATATATCTTCGTATGCGATGAAATATATTCTAAATGTATATTAATTTTAGTCTCACTAATTTCCCTCATGTTTAGGGATGGCATTTGGTACTGGAAGTGCAATGGCACATAGGGCAGTTGATGCGGTTATGGGTCCATGTACAATTCAGCATGAAACAGTTGCATCTGAAGCTGTAGCGGCTCCAGCACCCAGCGTGGGTGGATCTGAAGCCTGCAGCCCGCACAATAAAGCGTTCCAAGATGTAAGCACAAATGTTTGTCCGTCGCTCTTGTGCAAATTTCATCCAAATATTATGATGGGCTCTAATCATTATCCTACATCAATTTGAAAGGATTTTCCTAGCATGGAAACTGTCTCTTAGTTCTTCACATTAATTAGTGCATACATGCTAATTGGTAGATCGAAAATGTAATAGATACAGAACTTATTTTCTCAGTTAGAGTCTTCCATCTTAGAATCTTAATCAAATGGCTAACAGTGCTTCTCATTGGGTTTCTTGTGTCGTGCTCGTGCTCTCAAACCAACTCCGTATTGTACAGAATGTCTTGCCTTCCCTGCTTCAAACTTTGACGAGCTCTTGTGCCATTTTTTCTGCAGTGCCTGAACAGCTATGGAAGTGACATAACTAAGTGCCAGTTCTACATGGACATGCTGGCTGAATGCCGTAGAAATTCGGGTTCTAATTCTATGATGAGCTCCTAAATACATCCACTGCAGCATCCACTCATTTGTAGTAGTGATCTTTATAGGAATGTCACAAGGATTCCTATCATTGAATATGTTATTACACCTATTATATTGGCGGTCTACAGACCTTGTTCATTGGGAAATAAACATGTTTAATGTTGATGAGATGGATGCTCTTGTTCTTCATTATGAGATTTTAGCTTTGTGTGCTTTAAATCTTGTAATATTTCCAAAGTTCCTGGCGATTTACTAAACATTTTGGAACATATAATCATAATGTACAAAAATTTAAAATTACTAGATAGAATTATTTTAGATAATGTAGATTTATGTGCTAATGGCATCAATTATAGGTTATAACTTATAATTGATGTTTACTCCTTTCGTTTACTATTTATATGGAGTAATAAATATTTAATAATTTAATTTTCTGTATCTCATGATTTACAAATACACCACTAATGGAATGACTGAAAATCATAAACGGATGATTTTGTATCTGAGCTTCCTTTTGTAGATGAACTTCTAAATATACCTCCCTTTGACACCGAGCCTCCTTATAGCAATTTATACAACTATATAAAACAAGGGTAGTGATAAATGTACACAATTGTGCATACATAGTCAAACTTTTTTTATATTTTACATTGAAAATCAATTTATAAACATTAATTGTTTTAAAATAAATTTTATATTAATCATTTTGCAACACTTAAAAAAAATTAAAATTTTAACTTAAATATTTGTGTATTTAAGAAAAATATATATTTTTACTAATTATTGTGTAATTAATTCGAATGAAGCTCGAAATCATATTACAATTTGACATAAACTTTCTATATCACTTTTTTCTTATCGCTATATAATAATACAACACATATTAAAATTAATTTTTAATTAAATTCACTTAAATTTAAATTTTAAGGATATTATGTACATGTAAAATTTATGTACATTTATCTCTCATAAAACAAGTTAGGTAATGTTATCCGTTCGTACGCCATAATTATAATTTTATTAAAGGTTAATTATGCTTTATCAGTTCGTACGCCATAGGTAAAAATGTCCTCCAGGAGATTTATGGCGGCTATGGAGTAGTGATATGGGGCAAGTGTCCATTAAGTATATAACTAGAGAACAAATATCAGCCACAAGATTAAGAAAATCAAGGGCAGATATTCATCCAAGTAATATTTGAAATTCATCCAGATTTTACATCACTATATGAATGAATTACTTCACTATAAGATGACGGGGTAAAATTGTCATTTAACAAATGAAAATTGGGTTAAATTTGAAAAACATATCATTTTTCAAAATTCATCATCGCGCGACTCTTCTACTTCTCTGCTCATCATTTCGCCAATCCTCCAATCGAAAATCTAGGGCTCAATCGTTCGTCGTCATCGATCGCCGTTCGCTCCTTCTACTGCGCTCACTCTTGCTCTTCTCTTCCGTCTCTTTGGTGTTTCTATAATAATTCTGTCGCTCAGCTCCTCACCGCGACTGTACCGCCGGTGTATGCTGCTACGCTCATTTCTCTCATTTCCAAATTCTCCTTTTGCCTGCCATCGCTCTTCTCCTCTTATCTAAACCTCAAATTCTCACTCAACGCCGATTCACTCCGCCGCCGTCGTCGCCTCATTTCGTTTTCCTCAACATCCAATTCTCTCATTCCGCCGTCGAATAATGGATTCAAATCAGAAAGATTTTTCAAAATGTAAGTTGTCCTACCAATTTCGAATTCATTTTTTATTAACATTTCTTCAACTGATTTAGATTTCATTTTTTGTAGGTTTTAAACGTCAGAAGAAAATGCAACCGGAGGTCCTTAGAGAATACTCCAAGGCTCTCTGATCATGAGTCATTCCTATTTTTTTTTAATTTTAATTTACGATATTCCATGCTTAGAATGAAGTGTTTGTGATATCTGCTTATAGTGCACTGTTTTTTCATTTCAGTGAAGTAAAACGTGCTTAGAGTGAAGTGTTTGTGATTTGTGCTTATAGTGCACTATTTTTTCATCTCAGTGAAGTAAAATGTGCAGAGTGAGATATTTCATGGTTAGAGTGAAGTGTTTGTAATGAATGCTTATAGCGATCTATTTTTTCATCTCAGTGAAGTAAAACGTGTTTAGAGTGAAGTATTTCATGCTTAGAGTGAAGTGTTTGTGATCCTTGCTTACAGTGCACTATTTTTCCATTTCAAGGAAGTAAAACGTGCTTAGAGTGAAGTAATACATAGTTAGAGTGAAGTGTTTGTGATATGTGCTTATAGAACACTATTTTTTCATCTCGATGAAGTATAACGTGCATAGAGTGAAGTATTCCATACTTAGAGTGAAGTGTTTGTGATATGTGCTTATAGCGCACTATTTTTTCATCTCAGTGAAGTAAAACATGCTTAGAGTGAAGTATTTCATGCTTAGAGTGAAGTGTTTGTGATCTGTGCTTATAGTGCACTATTTTTTCATCTCAATGAAGTAAAACGTGCTTAGAGTGAAGCGTTTGTGATCCTTGCTTATAGTGCACTATTTTTTCATCTCAGTGAAGTAAAATGTGCATAGAGTGAAGTATTCCATGGTTAGAGTGAAGTGAAGTGTTTTACCTTGTTTGTGATCCTTGCTTATAGTGCATTATTTTTTTTTTTTTATCTCAGTGAAGTGTTTGTGATCCTTGCTTATAGTGCACTAATAAATGTTAAGAGTGAAGTATTTTACCTTTGCAATGATTCAGTTTATGCTTAGAGTGAAGTATACGATGTATGTCTTATAGTGTTTTGTGTTTTCTGATTTCAATGAAGTGTATAGACCTTAGAGTGAAGTATATGATGATTGTTACTATGGTGAGTGGGAACAAGATTGGAAATGTATTGCCTAAAAGAAGCAACAAGGGAATACTCCAAAGGCTAAGAGCAAAGAATTGCAGTGCATTAATGTTGTCAGAAACAGACGATGAGTTATTGAATAACTTGGCGACAACATAAAAAATTATCAAGAATGTAGCAACAACACGAAGATAGATGTGGAAAAATGATTGTAAACTTCAAGCGTTCATGACCATTTGTATGAAACCGATATGGTTCATAATATGTATCATTTAGTTCAATATAAAGCTCATTCGTTTCAATTAAATTCAATATTATGTTAGACTATTTACTTCACTGCGGAGCATATTTGCTTCACTATAGAACATATTTACTTCATTGTAATTCACTGTAAAGTTATTATACTTCACAATAAGCATATAATAGTTCACTATATGCACAATATAATTCACTGTAGAGAAAAAATAGTAAACTATAAGGCATGTTCAATTTACTTCACTATATGCACAATATACTTCACTGAAAATGAAAAATACAGTAGACTATAAGACATGCACAATATACTTCACTTTATGCTCAATATACATCACTATATGCACAACATACTTCACTTTGTGTTCAATCTATTTAGTACACATATAAATACTTGTTAATTATTTAACAAAATATAGTTGACAACTTAAAATTGTGATCTGATAAGTTTTGATATGAAGTGAAAAACTATAGTAGTGAACTAAAACAAGTACGCAATGAACTATACATATGTAAGAAGTGAACTAAAAACAAGTTTGCAACAAAATAAAACTCACTTAACATGTACGCATGTAACTAAACACCAGTAAAAATTGAACTAATAATAAGCTGACAATGAAATAAAACTCACGTTTAGTGGACTAAAACGTGTACACAGTGAATTAAAAATATGATGTTTGATATATCAATGAAGAATACTCCCTATGTCCTACGTTACTTGAGTCATTTCTTTTTTGCACTCATTTTGAAAAAATAATAATAAATAGTTAAAGTGGAGAGAAAGAAAAGTAAGTGAGAGAATAATGTAGAGAAGAGTCTTAACTATAGTATTCTCTTTTTTACTTTATTTTTTCTCCACTTTAACTATTTATTATTATTTTTTCAAAACGAGTGCGAAAAAGAAGTGACTCTCAAGTAACGTGGGACGGAGGGAGTATAGTTTAAAGTGTACAGTTTTTTCGTTTCAGTGAAGTATATTGAGCATATAATGATGTATATTGTGCTTATAGTGAAGTATATTATGCCTGTCTTATAATGTGCCATTTTTTTTCATTTCAATGAAGTATATTGTGCATATAGTGATGTATATTGTGATTAGAGTGAAGTATATTTTGCATGCATGTACCCTTTTTTCATTTCAGAGATGTATATTGTGCATATAGTGATGTATATTGTGATTATAGTGAAGTATATTCTGCATACCTTATAATGTACTGTTTTTTCATTTCAGTGAAGTATACTGAGCATATATTATGTATATTGTTCATATAGTGAAGTATATTCTCATATCCTGAATGGTCCGGACTGGTGGTAAATCTTAAGAGATCGACTCTATTTTTCCTAATGGATTTGGCAACGTCTGATACGTAGCAATTCCAGCTTCCTTGATGTGATCTAATTATAAATTGTATGATCATGTTTACTCACTATGTGGTATGCTTAACAATATGATTTACTATATCACTATAAGCATAATATGGTTCACTGTACAGGTAATATACTTTACTGTAAAGGTAATATACATCACTATAAGTTCACCATTTTCAGTCATCTCATGATTAATTCATAAGAGTTCGAAAATTTCTTTTAGAGTGATTCTCTGCATCCTCTCTCGAAGATGATGAATCTGAATCGAAGTAATATTTGTCCTGAATTGGTATTGAGTACACATGATCGTGATGGAGTTTACTCAATGGGTTCACAATTCTGGCAGCTTTGGGATGATCGATCACATTCAATTGAAGGCGTGAAATCTGTTAGCCATAGACTCTGATTAAATTTAAAAATCAGAGGCTGGTCGTAATTTGAGGTAGAGTCGATCTCAATTTGAGATTGAATCTGTTTCAGAATTGATCGCAAGTTAAACAAATTAGAATTGATCGCGATTCATATGAAAATTTGACGTAGAATCGATCGTAATTTGAGTGAAATCTAATTCAGAATTGATTGTTAGTTGAAAAAAAATCAGAAATGATCACAATATGAGGAAGAATTCATCATGAAATATGAGATGAAGTTGATCGTGAAATTTGGAATGATATCAGAATTAAATCTGGAATATCCTATGGAAATCACGATCCATATGAAAATATGGGACAAATTATTATTTCCAAAAATGCCCCTGTTCACTTATTTCTTTATTAAATATGGACGTTTGATTCAACATTTATATTAATATGGATTATTATGATGTGTGGCTGAGATTTGTTCTCTAGTTATACACTTAAAATTAGTTAGACCTTGATCACTCCTCGTCCTATATATAAGTAAATAAAACAGAAGTCAATAGAGGAGTGATCAATGTTTAACTAATATTAAGTGTATAACTAGAGAATTAATCTCAGCCACATATCTTAACATTCCAAATTAATCCTATGGTTTAAACAAACTTTCACATTTTTATGAAAAAATACTTGTCCAAGGGCATTTTGGGAATTCAATATTTCAACATGAATTAATGAATGTTATAATCATCATCGTGAATTTAACGTGAATCCAATCTTCCCAAATCATTCGCCAATCTGAACCAAATTTAGCTTAGGATTTCTTCCAAAAATATGAGATTCCCAATCGAATTCATTCACGATGATCAAGCATGAATTACTGCGAGATTTCTGAACCAAATTCATGCGCGATTTCTCAGATCTGAACCAAATTCAGCTTTCCGATCCAATTCGTTCACGATTGATCAACTACGTTTTATTCAGCGCGAATTAGTTCGGATCGATCAGCGTGATTTGATTCTGATTGAATTCATCACAACTGATCAAATTCGCTCACGATTGACCAACGCAATTTGATTCATTCTTCACGTTCATTCCTTCATCGCGACGTCTGGACTCCTTCAAATGGATTCAATTCCGACACATTCATCGAAAGATTATTTCGATTCTGATTCCTCTTCATCGGGAGAGGAATGAGAAACTAAATCTAAAGGTAATTATCAATTATTATCAATTAAGTGTTGTTGCTCATCATGATTAGATTGTGTATGATGTGAAAAAACGTTAGAGTGAACTATAGTAACGAACAGTGAAGTAAATACGCTCAATATGAGTTGTAGTGTAGTAAATATGCTTTATAGTGAAGTAAATATTGTTTGTAGTGAAGTATATTATGCATTTAGTGAATTATTTTCATTTTAGTGAAGTATATTATGCATTACAGTGAAGTAAAACATAATTAAAGTGAAGTATTCCAGTGTTAGCGTAAAGTGTTTGTGATTCATGGTTAGAGTGAAGTAAAACATGGTTAGAGTGAAGTATTCCAGTGTTAGAGTGAAGTATCTGTTATCTATGCTTGTAGTGCTTTGTTTTTCCATTTTAGTGAAGTAAAACATGGTTAAAGTGAAGTATTCCAGTATTAGAGTGAAGTGTCTGTCATCTATGCTTAAAGTGCTCTGTTTTATCATTTCAGTGAAATAAAACATGGTTAGAGTGAAGTATTCCAGTGTTAGAGTGAAGTGTCTGTCATCTATGCTTGTAGTGCTCTGTTTTTCCATTTCAATGAAGTAAAACATGGTTAGAGTGAAGGATATTTTTGCTCACAGTGAAGTATATTTTTCTTACAGTGGTTTATGTACCAAAATGCCCCGATGATTTGAAACCAAAAATTGGACAAAGTTTCATGACCCTTGATCGTGCATTGGACTTCTACAATAATTATGCTCGATATGTTGGGTTTGACACTCGTAAAAAGGGATCGAAAAAGGAAAAAGATGTCATTACTTGGATTTATGTGGTGTGTAGCCGAGAAGGTACAAAGCAAAGAAAGAATGAACAACATCAGGTGAAACGCAAGCGTTCTTCTATTAAGTGCTTTTGTAATGCTAAAGTGTCTTGGAAGTTTTTTATGGGTGTTGGTTATGTTATACAAAGTTTTGTTGAAGAACATAATCACGAGATGGTTGAGGAACGCCATAAGCATTTTATGAAGTTGAACCGCAATTTGGATTTAGTCCATCAGAAATTCATACTTGATTGCGCTAATGCAAATATCGGTCCAACTTTAAGTTTTAGCTTACTCAAGGAAGTACTTGGTGGATTAGATTATGTAGGGTGTACTGTTTTAGAAGTGCGCAACTACAGACGCGACCTTAGAGCATACGTGGAAGGAGCTGATGCACAAATGCTATTAAATGAGATGCGCAGGAAAAAAGAACTTTGTGGAGCATTTACATATGAATTTGAGGTCAACTCAAAGGATAGACTGACACGTTTGTTTTGGTGTGATCCAACTGCCAAGAGAAATTATCATTTGTATGGTGATATTGTTTCTTTTGATACGACATACTCAACAAATAGGTACGTGCACACTAATTACATTCACATGCCTTATAGTTTACTGTCTTTCACTTCAATGAAGTATATTGAGCATATAGTGAAATATATTGTTCATATAGTGAACTAGTATATGATTACAACGATGTTTATTTCCGCATGCTTATAGTGTATTGTTTTTCCATTTCAGTGAAGTATATTGAGCATTTAGTGAACTACAATAAGCTTACAGTGAAGTATATTGAGCATGGCTTATATTGTACTGTTTTTATTCATTTCAGTGAAGTAAAACTTGCTTAGAGTTAAGTATTCAAGTGTTAGAGTAAAGTGTCTGTCATCTGTGCTTATGTGCACTATTTTATCATTTCAATGAAGTAAAACATGCTTAGAATGAAGTATACTAGAGTTAGAGTGAAGTGTCCGTCATCCATGCTTATAGTACTTTGTTTTTCCATTTCAGTGAAGTAAAACTTGCTTAGAGTGAAGTATTCAAGTGTTAGAGTGAAGTGTTTGTCATCTATGCTTATGTGCACTATTTTATCATTTCAGTGAAGTAAAACATGCTTAGAATGAAGTATACTAGAGTCAGAGTGAAGTGTCGGTCATCCATGCTTATAGTACTTTGTTTTTCCATTTTAGTGAAGTAAAACTTGCTTACAGTGAAGTATTCCAGTGTTAGAGTGAAGTGTCTGTGATTAAAGTATATTTTTCATGTCTTATAGTGATTTTAACATGTAGGTACTGCATGATATTTGCTCCTTTTACGGGTAAGGATAATCATGGTCGCCCTGTGACATTTGCTGCTGGCCTTTTGTCCAAGGAAAATGCCGACTCCTTTTCATGGTTATTTAAACAATTTGTGAAATGTATGGGTGTGGCTCCGAAGCTAATCGTGACCGACCAAAACTTAGGAATGAAAGTTGCTATTGCAGAGGTTCTTCTTAGTACGAGACACAGGTGGTGCATGTGGCATATAATGAATAAAGTTGCTGACAAATTACCAAAGAACATGCTTGGTAGTGAAGAACTAAAGAAGGAATTGAATGCATGTGTTTGGTCGGAGTTGATAGAGCCTGATGCATTTGAAGAATCTTGGCATGCTATAATGGAAAGATATGGGCTGGCCAATAATGACTGGTTTTCATCAATGTTTGCATCTAGAAAGTTTTGGGTTCCAGCCTTTTTCCGTGATTTTCCGATGAGCTCGTTGATAAAGACAACATCTTTGTCTGAATCACAGAATAGCTTCTTTAAAAGGTACTTAAAGTGTCAGGCTAACCTTATGCTATTTTATATGAACTATAACCATGCTTTGGAGGCTCAAAGAAGTAATAGCGCAAAGCACGAATACTATGATTCAACAAAAGTTCCTATATTGCGAACAAAATTGGAAATCGAGAAACATACATCAACGATATATAGTGGTAGTGCTTTTAATGCAATTCAAGAGGAGATAGTTTATGCATGTTTCTCTTTGTCTTGTTCAACTCTAGGAATGTCTACCAATAGAGATAATGAAGTATATAACATAAATGACAAGGATTCAAACTCATGGACAGTGACTTACTCCATTGGCGATGACACCTATTTGTGTGGATGTAAAAAATTTGAGAGACTTGGTCTATTGTGCAGCCATATATTTTGTGTGTTGAAATATAAGTTTGTTAAGTTGATACCCGAGAATTTGCGTGGATGGAGATGGTTGAAGTCACAGTTTGTGAAGCCAATACATGGAGGTTTTTGTGATGATGAAGAAATACTCTCTGTTGTGGACGAGAAGAAGATTGCATTTAAAAACTTGTATGCATTATTCTTTGAAATAGCACAAAGTATTGAAGGGAACATTGACCAAATCAATGCATTTACTGCAATTATTGAAGAAGGTAAGAAGCAGCTTCTCGGAGAACGTGTTGTTCTGTCTTCGACCGAGAAGAGAGCATTGATTGAGAATTTCTATGGCTCACAAGTTCAAAACATTATTGAAGTTCATCCTCCTAATATTGTCAGTACAAAGGGAAGTGGAAGTAGGAGGAAATCGGAGAAGGAGTCAGCAATGAAGTTAGCAATGAAACCAGGCCGAAGTGTGGAAATTGTCATGTGATTGGAAACCATGATTCGAGGAACTGCAAAAAGAGGAATGAGAAGACAAAACAGAGGAAGTGAGGATTTGGAAAGAAACAGTTCACTTTGTAGCCTTTTTAGAGCACTAATGACTAATTTTTATTACACTTTTGAGAGATTTTTATCTCAATGCGAACTTGGTTTTTGTGTTAAGCTCAATTGCGAATAAATTCACTTTTATATGTGTTTGTTTTACTGCTTACCAGACTTTAGTTCACTTATTACATGTTTTGGCTCATTTATAGTGAAGTAATATTGATTATCGTGTACTGTTTTACTTCACTCTAACCATGTTTTACTGAAATGGAAAAACAAAGCACTTTAAGCATGGACGACAGACACTTCACTCTAACTCTATAATACTTCACTCTAACCATGTTTTACTTCACTGAAATCGAAAAACAAAGCACTACAAGCATGGATAAACAGACACTTCACTCTAACACTAGAATACTTCACTCTAACCATGTTTTACTTCACTAAAATGGAAAAACAAAGCACTACAAGCATAAATGACAGACACTTCACTCTAACCGTGGAATACTTCACTCTAAGCAAGTTTTACTTCACTCCAATGATGTACATTGTGCATATATTGCATATAATGACAGACAAAACAGAGGCAGTGAGGATTTGGATAGAAACAGTTCACTTTGTAGCCTTTTTAGAGCATTAATGACTCATTTTTATTACACTTTTGAGAGATTTTTATCTCAATGCAAACTTGGTTTTTGTGTTAAGCTCAATTGCGAATAAATTCACTTTTATATGTGTTTGTTTTACTACTTACAAGTCTTTAGTTCACTTATTACATGTTTTGGCTCATTTATAGTGAAGTAATATTGATTATCGTGTACTGTTTTCCATATCAGTGAAGTATATTGAGAGTACAGTGATGTGTATTGTGAATATAGTGAAGTATATTCTGCATGCTTAGAGGAAGTTTAGTCTAACTATGTGATCACACCCACTTCTACTAGCTCATGTGGCAACAGTGAACAGAATTCTCTTTTTGTTACGATTACAACATCATTATCAAACAATATGTTGTCCCTGTTCAAACATGCTTGTCAGGGCAAGAATGAGATGAAAACTTCACTATATTGTTTATATACTTCACTTTATAAGACATATAGTTCACTGGATGTGTATTTTTACATTACTGAAATGGAAAAATAGAGCAATTTTTACTTCACTCTAACCATGTTTTACTGGAATGGAAAAACAAAGCACTTTAAGCATGGACGACAAACACTTCACTCTAACTCTATAATACTTCACTCTAACCATGTATTACTTCACTGAAATCAAAAAACAAAGCACTACAAGCATGGATAAACAGACACTTTACTCTAACACTAGAATACTTCACTCTAACCATGTTTTACTTCACTAAAATGGAAAAACAAAGCACTACAAGCATAAATGACAGACACTTCACTCTAACCGTGGAATACTTCACTCTAAGCAAGTTTTACTTCACTCCAATGATGTACATTGTGCATATAGTGAAGTGTATTGTGCATATAGTGAAGTAAATAGCTCGGCAGTGAAGTAAGTAGTGAACGAGATATTAATGTAAAATAAGAACTGACTATTGAATTTAAATTAAGTTTTGTACAATAGTTCATGAACACCATGTTTTTCTCACATTCTTTATAATGTTGTGATGTTGTTGCCAAATTCTTGAATGACTCATGGTTTGTTTCCGACAACATTAATGCGCTGCAATACTTTGCTCTTAGCCTTTGGAGTATTCCCTTGCTCCTTGTAGATAATCCACATTTCCAATCTTGTTCCCGCTCACCATAATAACATTCCATATGTCTCATCAAAAAAACTCCACAATCTTCTACATTTGATTTTGTTCTCCAAGACATTTTTAGCCTCTTTATGTTCACATCCTTTATTGATTTGTATTGCACGTGATAACCCATTTTTGTCAAATAATGACAAAAATACATTCTCTGCAATATATTATCATGAATATCAGAGATAGTTCACTGTAAAGAGTATTCTAGTTCACTGTAATCACAAAATACTTCACTATATATCATTTATACTTACCACAGTTTCAGGTATGCTACCATAATTGATTGTGATGTCCTCATTGTTACCATTCTTTGAATTGTCAATCACCACTATGCTTTTAGTGCTAAATCTGAAGCATATGGTGTAGTTTTGTTCTGCAGCACAAATTGGAAAGAACACCTACAAAGATGATAACAATTTCAGAATAAAAACAACCAGTGAATATAACAAAAAATCTTTTGTATTCAATATTTACCAAATCTACGTCGACCCACTTGAAATACGGAATTTCTTTAATCTCATTTTCTAGATTGCTACAGAATCTATCAATTATGGTGTTGATATCCACCCCATCAGGCCGTTGTACAACTGTATACAGCTGAAAGATGAGACAAGTCAAATCTGGATAGAAATAATTCACTATAGTGAACATATAGTGAAGTAAACATGCTTTATAATGAACATATACCATAAAGTTCATTTTTCAAAATTTATACTATTCTTACACATTGGTATGTTGTAAAAAAGAGGCGCCTCGATGAAGATAGAGCCATGTATTCTTCCATGTTATTCAAATAAGAAGCCCACGCGTTGATCACACCTACTTCTACTAGCTCATGTAGCAACAATGAACAGAATTCTCTTTTTGTTACGATTACAACATCATCATCAAACAATATGTTGTCCCTGCTCAAACATGTATTTGTGTTAACATTTCTTTTTTATATTTTTTCTTCTAAATAAGAACTATAATATAAATCTTACTCATTTAATTTATGTGTTGTCATAATCCAAAAAAATATATGTGACTCTTGCAAGCTAAACTTTGTTTTTCCCTGAACCATTCTTTCATGGAATGGAGATCGCAGTGCAACGGATATTCTCTTCTCAGCTTTTGAACGTACTGCCATTTGTTCAATCCTAGCACTTGCCTGTCAGAGCAAGAATGAGATGAAAACTTCACTATATTGTTTATATACTTCACTTTATAAGACATATAGTTCACTGGATGTGTATTTTTACATTACTGAAATGAAAAAATAAAGCAAGTTTTACTTCACTCTAACCATGTTTTACTGAAATGGAAAAAAAAACACTACAAGCATGGATAAACAGACACTTCACTCTAACACTAGAATACTTCACTCTAAGCTTGTTTTACCTCACTTAAATGGAAAAAAAGAGCACAATAAGCATTTTATCAATTCTTACAATATCCGGATCGTGAACTACTAATTGGGCCGAAGGATTTTGGTCAGCTTCTTTCAATTCTGACTGAATGTAGTCATCATCATCACCTATCGCCATGAACGCTTCTATTGCAGATGCGATTTGGGCATCCACATTGTCGTCCTATTTTCATAATAAAAAAATAATATCAAATATAAATACCACAATACACATGTATAAGGTATTTGTATACCTTCAACTGTGTGGTTTGTGATGCTCCTTTAGTTAGATCTGCACAAAATTCATTTGTCTCCTGCATATAGTGATGTGTATTTAACCATAAATACAAAAACTTAAAAGGTAGATATAAACAAGAAGTAAAAAAGTATTATAAATTAGAATACAACATCATAGAAATATTTTTAGTTCACCCTGAATCAAATGTCAAGTTTTAAAACACAACAGACCAAAATCAAAATCAAATTGTTTACATCATTCCAACACTTCAACTTATGTCTTTCTTTTCCAAGTTAATTTCTGGCAAAATTGATGTGCCTTCAGCCACTAGTTTGATCTTTTCATCATAGATTTCCATCATTTTTTCCATTAGATCAATCCACTCTGGATTATCCTCTTGATCGACTTCCATAGCATGTGTCATATTATCAATTGGATTTGACACAGCTTGGTCGCCTTGAGCAACCTCGACACACCATCCTAAGGGCAGTTATAGCTAAAGCAATTGATGTCTTTGCCAGTTGCCGGAGCATTCTTTATAGAGTTCATCATTTTTTTAATAGAAGCTGAGCCTCCCTTATTGAACTTTTTACTTCATCATTTGAAGGAGCTTCGGTTGTTGACAGAGTATTCCCAGGAGCTTCATTAGTTGAAGGAGCTTCGGTTGTTGGCAGTATTCCAGGAGCTTCATCAGTTGGTGGGAGACTATTCCCAGTGGTAGAAGGGACAGGGGCAGTGACAATGTTTGAATCATTATTGACATATAAAGCTTCAATGGAGACCGGGTCAACAATGCTTTCTATGCTTCCTCGGCCTATAACACCACCATTTTTAAATTCCAACTGACCTCTTTCCCTAAGAAGGGTGGTTGTCCAGTTCCGGACAGTGGGAAATCTTCGAACCACCATTCTCGTCCTGTAGACAACCCTATCAACATTGCAAGCCTGCAAAAAGGTTCAAACATGGATGATAAGCTGGGACGACAAACACTTCACTCTAACAGTAGAATACTTCACTCTAACCATGTTTTACTTCACTGAAATAGAAAAACAAAGCACTACAAGCATGGACGACAAACACTTCACTCTAACACTAGAATACTTCACTCTAATCATGTTTTACTTCACTGAAATGGAAAAACAAAGCACTACAAGCATGGACGACAAACACTTCACTCTAACACTGGAATAATTCACTCTAACCATGTTTTATTTCACTGAAATGGAAAAACAAGGCACTACAAGCATAGATGACAGACACTTCACTCTAACACTGGAATACTTCACTCTAACCATGTTTTACTTCACTGAAATGGAAAAACAAAGCCTACAAGCATGGACGACAGACACTTCACTCTAACACTGGAATACTTCACTCTAACCATGTTTTACTTCACTAAAATAGAAAAACAAAGCACTACAAGCATAGATGATAGACACTTCACTCTAACACTAGAATACTTCACTCTAACCATGTTTTACTTCACTATAAGGAGTGCTTAAAATAGAAAACTCACCAATAAGAAAGTGATGGGTCCAGTGAATGGAGTGGATTTGTTCTTCTTTTTCCAGCTATCATGTGTTGTGATTAGCACATTCAAAACATAGTTGTACCAGTTGTACTTTCTCACATTGGAAATGTTGTCTATATAGTCCAAAATACGTCCATCACAAATCCCATTTGCAGATGGTGAGATCAGCACAGAGTCCAACAGTACAAGAAAAACTTTTTTAAACAACTCACCACCATCTACATCAGTATCAAGCTGGTCTTGCAAATCAGTTGCGTATATTGAATTTCTGTCCTTCTTCACAGCTTTTGCAATGTTCTGCATATCATCATTTATGTAATACTTCTTTTCAATATTTATCTTTCGCTCCCCTCTTGGCAATCCTAAGGTCGCATGCACATCCTCCTCAGTGATGTGCAACGGTTCATCATCAATTAACTTGATTCTTGTGCAGTTGTCTTGATTAAAATTCTCCAGGAGTGAAAATGTCATTTCCGTAGGAATACTTCTGATCTTCAGATGGATAAGCTGCCCAAATCCCATCTCTTCCAGCGCAGCTAGTTGTCTTTTGTTCATCTTCTCTATGGCATCAACTAGATTTTTAACTCCTACCTTGACAACAAGTTTTGGTCTCCTGATTTTAATATTTTCAAAATCATCCGACACCATTTTTTTCTTTCCTTTAGCCTTACTCTGCTTCTTTGCAGCAGGCTCTTCATTGTCATCATTTAAACCTTTTCTCTTTGAGGCTGGAAGAAATAATACAAAAAAAATTACTTCACTGTATTGTATCACAAACACTTCACTCTAATACTGGAATACTTCAGTGTAAGCATGTTTTACTTCACTGAAATGGAAACACATAGCACTACAAGCATAGATGACAGACACTTCACTCTAACACTAGAATACTTCACTGTAAGCATGTTTTACTTCACTGAAATGGAATTACAGAACACTACAAGCATAGATGACGGACACTTCACTCTAACACTACTTCACTCTAACCATGTTTTACTTCACTGAAATGGAAAAACAAAGCACTACAAGCATAGATGACAGACACTTCACTCTAACACTTTGGAATACTTCACTCTAACCATGTTTTACTTCACTGAAATGGAAAAACAAAGCACTACAAGCATAGATGACAGACACTTCACTCTATTACTGGAATACTTCACTCTAAGCATGTTTTACTTCACTGAAATGGAAAAACAAAGCACTACAAGCATAGATGACAAACACTTCACTCTATTACTGGAATACTTCATTGTAAGCATGTTTTACTTCACTGAAATGAAAAAATAGAGCACTATAAGCATAGATGACAGACACTTCACTCTAACACTGGAAATACTTCACTCTAACCATGTTTTACTTCACTGAAATAGAAAAACAAAGCACTACAAGCATAGATGACAGACACTTAACTCTAATTTGTGCCATATACATAATATATTTCATTAAGATACTAAATAATTAATAACTCACCTTGAGGTCTATCATGAATATACTTCGACCTCTTTTCAGTATAATCGGTAGTATTTTGTTTGGAAGGTTTATCCTCCCGATTCTTCATCCTTTTCTCTGCAACATCTGCTTCATTTGTAGTAGAAGCTGTAGTTTTTTGTTTGGAAGGTCTATCCTCCCGATTCTTCATCATTTTCTCGACAGCAGCTGCTTCATCCTCCCGATTCTTCATCCTTTTCTCGACAACAACTGCTTCATTTGCTGAATCTTTATGACCTTTCATTTGTTCTATAGAAATACATAAAATTAGAAGATTCTTTCTTTTCATATGCATACAACATATAGAATCAAAAGACTTGTAATTATTTCATGAAACCTTTAAGTATGTCGATTGGTACAACCTCAGCTGCAATTTCTGCTAACCTTTTTTCCACTGAAATATCAAGCATAATACAAAAAATTTTACTTCATTGTATTGCATCACAAACACTTCACTCTAAAACTGGAATACTTCACTCTAACCATGTTTTACTTCACTGAAATGGAAAAACAAAGCACTACAAGCATAGATGACAGAACACTTCACTCTAACACTGGAATACTTCACTCTAACCATGTTTTACTTCACTAAAATGAAAAAACAAAGTACTACAAGTATAGATGACAGACACTTCACTCTAACACTGGAATACTTCACTCTAACCCTGTTTTACTTCAAACCAATGAAAAAACAGAGCACAATAAGCATAGATCACAAACACTTCACTCTAATAATGTAATACTCCCTCCGTCCCGCTTTAGGAGTCCCGGTTGAGTCGGGCACATGTTTTAAGAAAAAAGTGTTTGAGTGTGTAATAAATAAATATTGTAGTGGATGTTGGGACCAACTTTTAATTGAGTGTCCAATGAATAAATATTATAGTGGTTGTTGGGACCCACTTTTAACACTTTTTTATTTATTGTAGTGGATGTCGGGATCCACTTTTAACACTTTGTAGGTATTTTTATTAATTTATCTCAATCGGGACTCCTAAAGCGGGACGCCCAAAATTGATCAACCGTGACTCTTAAAGCGGGACGGAGGGAGTACTTCACTAAATGAAAAATAGAGCAGGTAGTTGTTACTCACGATCGGAGTCTATGGTTGTTGTTTTTCTTTTTTTTCTGTCGATCAAAACCTACACAAAAAATAGAAGTAGTTAACTGTAGTAATTAACTGTAAGTAGATGTTCATATGTTCAATTTGGATTCCATAATAAACTATTGCACATCTCACTTATTAAAAACTGTCGGTGTTTGAATTTGCAAAATTCTCAAAACTAACTTTTATTCTAAAACTAAATCTAAATTAGAATGAGAAATCTAAATCAGAAATTAGTAGAACAACTTACATTTTGAAAAATCTTTTTGATTTGGATTCATTGTTCGACTATGGATGGAGGCGACGACGATTGCAGCGATGATGGATGGAAGCGACGACGATTGCAGGGACGAGAAGACGGCGACGATGGATGGAGGCGACAGGAAGAGCAGTGATGGCGGGATAGATTGAATTCCGTAATGAGAAATTGTTAACCCTAATTTTATTAGTGAAATGTCCATTATACCCCCGCCTTGTATAGTGAAGTAAATCTGTGATAGAGTGAACTGATTACTCCTTCAAATTCGAAAATCACATGTGTTAAAACTAGCCCTTGATTTTCTTAATCTTGTGGCTATGATTTATTCTCTAGTTATATACTTAATGGGCATTTGCCCCATATCACTACTCAAAGTCAATATCACTAAATGTGTATGACTTCAATTTTTGTGGCCTTAAGATATTATTAAAACATATAAATAGATTTCATATCGTATAATATAAATAATTAAGTATTTTACAAAAATAAAATATGTAAAACATCAAAAACTGATTTTGATTTTAAAAATAAAAATACAAAGTATATAAAAAAGTTTATATATAGTGGAGTATAATATTCGAGAAGTTAGTTTAATGCATATATAAATAAAATGTATATGTAAGAATACATCATCAAGCCAAGCTATATTGCATTTGTACTCATTCTGTACTGTTGGGTCCCGATGGCACACATCCGAACTAGAAATTAGTATGATATTGTCTGCTTTGGGCAAAGCCCTTGTTCTTGGGGTACTTCCCAAAAGGCCTCATACTAATACAGTTGGGGTAGCCCATTTATACACTTGCAAGTCTTGTTCATTCTCCAATGTGGGAATTGTTTGCCCTCACAATCCTCCCCTCAAACCAAGACCACCAGACCAAGACCACATGTGTGCCTCATGTTACAGGTCACCCTGTCACCACAGGTCTTGGTTGAGCTCACGCAGAGACATTGGAGAACTTGCAAGCGCAACCACAGAACCGCGAGCCACACAGGCCCAACCCTGAACTAGGGCTCTGTTACCACTATAGGGATCAGATCACTCGGGATTCGCTAATTACCGGGACCTCTTTTATTGAACGATCTCTGAGATGGCTAATCTCAGAAGTTACAAGCCAAGTACAAGAGTTGTTACAAGATTACAAGTAATCTACAACACTAAGGAGTCTAGCTATTACAGATTGTAACCCTAATTGGAACCCTAACTCTTTCCAGAATCTTGACCAATCTGGAAACCAAGTTCTCGCCAATTAGAACCTGCACACTTAAGATAGACAAGTTAGAACACTAACACAAGATCCTTTCGGATCTAAGTAAGACAAGAAACAGCAACTAAGACAAAATAGCAAGGATATGGCTCAGGTTACAACGGTGACTGCACTAGGCCAAGGACCTCCCCACACGCTTCTACCACAAGTCACAAAGTGAGAACCAGTCGAATATACTCAGGGAACCAGATCCACAGTTTCACCGAGTACACTACCACACAGCCTTCTCAACACATGAATCACCTCCCATCTCTTGGAACACAGCTTCTCAACCCAGAGAACCTCAGAAGAAACCTCCAATCACAAGATCCAACACAGAAGTTGGACTAAACCCTATATCTGAGAAGGAGCACTCAAGAACTCACACACTCAAGATCTAAACCGATGACACTCTCTAGAACCGAGAATCAACGGTGGAAATAAAATATCGGAGAAGATCGCCGGCGAGAGAGGCCGGAATCTAGAGAGAGGTGAGAGAAGTCGGAGTTTACAAGAGAGAGAGAGAAACGCCTGGAATCGAATGAATGAGAATCGGATGAGTCTAGAGACTCATAACAAACACACACATCAATCCAACGGTCACGGAGCGCGATCCATGTGAAGGCTGCTACGTGGACGCATCAGCACCACCAAATAAGTACTGGACCTGCACAGAACGGGCTCAACTTATTATAGGCATTGGGCCACACATTAATTAATTGAGACAAGCTCAATACAATTAATATACAGATCCAATAAGCAAATAGTCCACATAATATTTAACATTCTTCACCTTGGACTACTTTGAGAGCACATGGGGAGAGTCTGAGTCTACTGTTGTTTTCATCATGTACGAACATTTTTCATATGAATTGATTGAATTGAATTCAACAAGACAACAACGCGTGTGGCCGCTGTTTATTTGCAAACAAACTACTCCGTACTTCATCAAATGACAAATTAATTAGAGTCAACTAGATTGTGTCCCATTATTGCCTAAACATTTTGTAGTCAAACAATGATAAAAATAATGAAATCACTTCAATAACTAAATTAATAAAAATTGACAAGGTTCAACTTCAAAACATGGAGTAATTAAGTATTCAAGCTAAGAGTCAAGACTCATTCACCCCTTGTTGGCATTATCTCTACTCTCTAGAGACAGCCAAACAGCTAGCTGAATATTCCTAACCTGCTTAAGACTTGATCTATAGTTTACATCCTTGTCTCATTTTTGTGATCCATCACAATCTCCCTTTCAGAAAGCTCGTGCACAGTTTCCACCATACGTCCATATCTGGCTCGCTCTTCTCCATCCTCGTCTTACCCTCTTCCCCAACGGACTCCTGTCGCGATAAAACCATACACAAACACGAGTTAGATAGATCAAACCAATATGAATGGTAATTATTGCATAGTAGTAATTAAATTACCTCAATGAATTGGCAATTGGAGAGGCGGTCAATAAGGTTCGAGAGGATGCCCTTTGTGTATTCGGGATGGCCTTGGATGCCCATGATGTGATCTCCATACCTAAACATCTCGACTCCGGTCCTCTCAGACCATGCTAGCACCTCTGCCTCCGGTGGGAGGGTCAAGACCTTAACGCAGTTCAGTTAGTATTCGGAACATAAAAACCAAGTTGAAGAGTTGAAGGAATCAAACCTCATCCCTATGGCATTCAATGATGGAAAGTGAAGTAGGCAGATTGAGAGATGTGAATATCTTTGATGGATAAAGTTGAACTTGCGTGATTCCAATGTCCCATCCTCCTTTAGCCCTCCCAATCTTTCCTCCAATAGCTCGTCCTAGTATCTAATCACACATCAAAATACCCTTGTCACACACAAAACATAAAGATCAGCAACACAATCAGCCTACTATATACACCTACTCATTTTCTTATCATCATGTCGTGAATTTCAAGTCTTTAGCTTTTGAAAAAGATACTGAAAAGACATCACAATATACTCTAATAAGGATATAATGTAAATAATTCTTTCTAACTTGTGAATGATAAAGAGTCCAAAAAACATCAATTTTGTCAGAACAAAAGTTGGTGGTCTTAGGTTTAACCCAATATAGAAAACATTAAGTAGTGCAGAAAGTGACGTGGATGATCAATAATGGAATTAGCTAACCAGACAAATTATTCTCATCCACTAGTTTGTCCTGAAAAAAGTTTACAGTTACCAACTATACTAAATATTGCTCACTTCCCATGTGTAAATTACATGGATTTTCTTCTTTTTGTTACTACTACTTCCGATAGAATCTAGTTTTACACACAGAGACACGCACAAATTTAATCAATAGAAGAAAATCCAATGGCGAGTATAAGCAATAAATGTAGCTAGTATTAAACAACATAATTTGATCTATAAACATTTATATGTAGTGTTCTTATAGCAATATAAACATTAGTATATTCAATCTTGGTTGCTTCGTTAATGGGTGTTATTATACTGTAAAAAAACAAATTGGAGGTGGCGTGGCCGCAAACAAATCCAGTTGTACAGCATGAATAGGTGGAATCACAATAAAACCGAAAGGCTAGATATATGCAAACGTCCACTTGTGTACATGCAACTTCTAATGGAGTAGAGTTTTTTTTTGCTTATTTATCGTAAATTTTGAATTGCTTGCTACAAAATCAAGTGATAATTTATGAGAGATGAAGATAGACTCAAACCCTTTTTACACATTTTCGGCAGCAAAAAATTAAAGTTTGGCAACTTTACAATGTTTTGACCCTTTCTCTCTCTTTTTCTTTTCATTTTCATGCACAAGATTAACGGAAAACACGGGAGTGTTTAGTAACCTATTGGTTTCACATAAATAATTCCATAGTCCAAATAAATATACATTTATAGGCCCCATGAAACATTTTTACTAGACCATTTCTATATTTAAAATAAATATAAATGACGAAATAACTTCTGAAAACCTCGGAAATAAAGGAGGAAAATCAATAGTCGTGGATCCCTAATTGTAGCACGCCAATATCGTAAATAGAAATGAAAAAAGAAGGTCTAAATCAGGGGGACCAAACTTAGATAAAAAAAAAACACACATACTCCCTAATTCATTGCAGTTTAAAAAAAATACATGTTCGAATCGTCAACTGCAACTAATACAGTATATAAAATAAAATAAAAATGACCTGATGACCGAAGCAAATACCGAGAAGCTTCTTATTCATGGCGCGAAGCTTGTTGAGCAGAATGAGGAGGTTGCAGATCCAGAGGTCGTCGGCGTAGGCGTCACTGCAGCTGCCGCTGATGACAAAGCCGTCGTAATCGGCGATCTGATCGTCGGCGGGGAAATCGCCCCTCGCCACCCTGAAAAGGTCCCAGCTCTCACCCTCCTCCTTCAGCATCCTCACGAACACGCCGTAGTATCCGCCGTAGAGCTTCTTCACGTATTCGGAGTCATCGGCGCAGAGGAGGATGCCGAATTTCTGGCCTCCCATTCTCTCTCTCTCTCTCAATTTGATAGTATTGTTGTAGAGAGAGAAAGGGAGGAAGAGTCAGACAGGAGGAGAATGAAGAATATGGAAATGGGTGTGCTTGATCACCATACTCATTTCAAATCACTTATTTATAGACTATAGTAGCACGTACACATCTTTTTTTATATGTATCCTCGTTTTAATTTTTCAATAATCCTAAATAGCTCGAAAATCCTATCAGAATAATTCATTATACGGAACTTATGTTAAGTACTTATTTGTAGGCTCACTTATTTTTATCATAGATAGTATCTATTTATTCTGTGAGCTAATAAATTAATTAGCCTTTACTTTGTTTGAAAAATAATTTATTTATAGAAAAGAGTTTGACATTTTCTTGGTGTGATTTCTCGAAATCAACTGGTAATAATATGTAACGGGATTATTTAAATTTCGCTGTCTTAACTACATAATAAAAATGTTTGGAATATGATTCGGTGAATAAGGTCTGATCATTATAAGTTACATATATACGATTGGGTGAATTAACAAATGGTGAGGTGTATACCATTCCTAATTATTTAGTGCTAAATTATTTTTGGTGTAGATAATAGACAATATCTCAGCTCCCTAATTATATTTAGGGAAATGATTTTTTTACATAATTCTGTATATATGCTATAATGTTCTTATTTTTATTTTCAATAATTATATTTAATGGTTTTACATATACTATAAACTAACAATAACAATCAATCCCTAAAAAATAAAAATTAACTTTGCTCCATGTGTTCCACAATAAGAGCCACATTTGGTAATAATATATAACATGATTATTTAAATTTCACTGTCTTAACTACCTAATAAAAATGTTTTGGAATTTGATTCGGTGAATATATCATTATAAGTTACTTATATACGATTGGGTTAATTAACTTTTGGTGTATATCATTCCTTTCTGGCATATACTAGTATTTATACTACGATTTTAGTGCTAAATTGTTTTGGGTATAGATAATAGACAATATCACAGCTCCGGACTCCCTAATAATATTTAGGGAAATGATTTTTTCACATAATTCTCTGTATATGCTATAATATTCTTATTTTTATTTTCAATAACTATATTTTATGGTTTGACTATATAAACTAACAATAACAATCAATCCCTCAAAAAATAAAAATTAACTATAATTTTATAATAATTATCTATCCTTAGAATTGTGGATTTCATAATAATCGAAAATTTGATATTAGACGAAGAACTTAATTGGATGTTGGACGAAATGTGGGATTAGAAAGATCAAAGATTTTATTATGGTGTAAAAATTTTGATGTAAATGAAGTAATAAGGATAAAATTATAATATATAGCTTCAAAATGGGATAAAATTTAAACAATGAAACATTAAAATGAACTATGGAAAGTATGCCAAATTTATTGGCAATTACATATACACATAATATTTATAAAAATATAAACATACAAAATCTTGAAGTGAAATAAAAAAAAAAATGTACTCATATATATTGCGGGAGCCATTTTAAATTTGATAGGATTTCTTTTCTATTATTTGGATTGTTAATTAAATTTTGTTAACAGTGAACATATTATGTTAAATTTTCTATATGAATAATAATTATTATGTTATATTAAAATTTAATTGTAGTTATTATGAAAATTTTAAGTTATGATCATACTTTTTATTTATGTAGATTACAATTATATTCTGCATATATAACAAGAAAAAAGATAACAATCCCATCTAATTCAAATATCAATAGTATATACTGTAAAAAAACTAAAAATAAGAAATAAAATTTATATGCATAAAAAAATTCAAATAAAAGAAATATAGGCCAATAAATTGATGAAATCTTCCATATATTAGGTGTATTTAGTTTCCATAATACAAATGGTTATTAATAACATTTGTCAAAAAACTATTAGTTGGTCACACCAAGTCATATTTTAATTTTTAAATTAAAAATTCAAATAGCAATGGAGTAAGAAGGTCTTTACACAAAATAATACTGCTACTACTATATATTTCAAAATTAATAAATAATAAGGCAGAGATATTATGTGACAAAAAACTTATTTACATGTCATTTTGTATGTGTAAAATCTCGTAAGGGAGTGGGGCCAGGGAGGCCCATGGTCCCCCCACTAATTTTTTTAAAAACCTAGGGCTATTTTAGTAATATCACATTAATTATAATTATAATATATACAATATTAAAGATACATTTCAGCAAAATTATACTCCATAAATCGTTTTCTCTTAATTAGTATTCTCCTTCTGCCGCAGTTCTACTCCTTCTGCAGCATAACTGAAATCTAGTTATCTAAAACTAGGTATATTTTAAAACCCAAATATAATTCAATTGATTTTTCTATATATGTTGTTTTTTTGTTTGGCTGCAATAGTTATGTAAATTGAGACCTAAATAATCATATTCAAGCTCTAAAATTGGTATACATAAATTTCAAATGGGGAGAAAGAAGATAGCTTATGTAATTCAATGGCTACGACAATTCTATGTTGGAATTCTTTAACCCTTATTCTTAATTTGATGGGTATGTATTAATAGTTTTACACTTTGATTTGTGAGAGCAACATTTTAGATTTGAGCATATTGTATATTTTGTTTACTCTTTATTCTTTTAGTTGTGAAGCATAAGATGAACTTTATCTTTTTTTCTGTATGATTTATATTTTGCAAACTTAATCAGTGTTGACTATTTTTATAGGTATATGGATCGTTATTTCAAGAAACTTTCTTCCGTTGATTCTTCATCAGTTGAATGGTTGCTTAGTTCCTTATATGGAAAAGGATGTGTTTGTTAAAGTTACCAATAAAACTATTTTACATGGATTTCAGAAGATGAAGAATAGAACACAAAATGTCATGATGTGATTGTATTTAACTTTTACATTTTGAACCTTATAATTTAATTTATATAATTTTTTTAAAATTTAAATTTGGATCCCCCATGATGAAATTTATGGCTCCGCCACTTATCTCGTTACGGGATATTGTTACTGTTTTAGTTACAGTTTCATTGGAATGATAATGAATCAGCATATTTTATTGGTGTACAAATTTTAAACAGATTTAGACCATTGATTTTTCCATTATTTACAATTATTATTATCAGAAAGAAACATATATTGACACGTGAATAAGTAGATTATTATATTTCAAAGTAACCAGAAACTGACTAGTATAAAGCTCGTATGTTAACATGCATGTTTTATTAGTAATAGGTAAAGAAGAGACAATCGCATAAATAGTATTGTAGGCTAGTCGTATAACTTAAACAAATATAGATTCCACCTTTTGAGGAAATATTTTACTTCTATTCATTTTATATATAAGCATATTTATTAAAATATACTAGCACGTTTAATATGTTATAGCAATGTTTTACACATTACAGCTAGCTGGGCCTTTTTTATACTCCGATTTAAGATATTCATAGGCGATCCAATTTTTACTTTTGCTTGCTAGTTAATTAGTTCACATGTAATGCATGTATGAGAGTGATGAATTGTAATTCATCATTTAATAGCTAACTATAACTAGTTTAAGGCAATAAGATTTTAGAAAACGTGTGGTCTACAATTTGCCACGTGTAATTTTCATTTTTATTAATAAAATAAAAAAAGATAAAAAAAACTCCAAATTAGGATTTTTGGATGAAAATGTCAATATATATAGTGTTTCGAAAATATCAACACAATGCTTTGAGAATGTCAACACAATGCTTTAATAATGTTAACCCATTACTTAGACATTCTACATGTATTATATTGACATATTTTATATAGTATGTTGACATATTAAAAAATTACTTATATCAACATACTATATAAAATATGTCAATATAATACATGTAGAATGTCAATATAAGTAATGGGTTAACATTCTTAAAGCATTGTGTTGATATTCTCAAAGCATTGTGTTGATATTTTCGAAACACTATATTGACATTTTTATGCAAAACCCTAATTTGGCGTTTTTTTTATCTTTTTTTATTTTATTAATAAAAACGAAAATTACACGTGGCAAATTGTAGACCACACGTTTTCTAAAATCCTATGGCCTTAAATTAGTTGTAGTTAGCAATTAAATGATGAGTTAGCAATTGATCACTCCCCTCTAATGGCTATTATTTTGTAGTTAGTAATTAAGTTATGAGTTAGCAATATAACACTCCCACGCACGTGTGTATAATTGTATATTGACGAAAATTTATAAGGTTTGTTTGCATTACATTCTGATTTTTAGATGGATTTTGAAAAAAAAAGTTACGACCTTTGAATTTTGGACTAAATTCCAAGAAATATAAAAAACTGAATTGTTAGAAAGTAGGGCTTTCTTATGACTAACTTAAACATGACTATGTTTTTGTTACACAATAAAACTTAGAAAGTAGGGCTTTCTTATGACTAACTTAAACATGACTATGTTTTTGTTAACAATAAAAGTGATCTTGAGTACAAATTTATCCGACGGTCGGGTGTTTGAGGAAAGTTGGAATATGTATAATTTTTGTCTAACTAGAGTTTGAGGCCTTTTGGGAGTGACCCTAAAGCAAATCCGTGCGGGCTTGACCCAAAGCGAACAATATCACATTACTATTCTAGTTGACAATCCGAACAAGTGATTCATTAAGGATTAAAATTTGTGCTAAAGTGTGCTTAATTTGTTACGGAAATAAATGTAGATACCATAAGAGATTTTCTATTTGTCGAGAGAATAAAAATAAAGGGCCTAATATTATATATAAAAATAAGCTAGGTTGATAGGTTATGATCCTCACACGTCGAAAACGATTGGATATCTTTGTATTTTTTGGCACACTATTTGTGGAGAACTTTTCTGATAGTCTAGAAAATTATTAATCATATTTAGGTCCTTCTCAATTTTTTTTTTCCAATTATGCCCCTAGTCTTAATAGACAGTGACAATCCTATATATAAGAGCACGTGCAATCGCATCTAAACGCTGCTCTACGCCTGCCGCTGGAACGAGTGTGCTCGCTACGGAGAGATTTGGTCGACGGAGTGGCATCACGTGCCCAGCCGCGGTTTGTGGGCTGGCGTGAGCTGTTTGAATTTGATTTAAAAAAAAAAAATTGAAATAAAAGAATTGGAGAGAATTATAAAAGTAAAATGCATAAAAAATAAAATGAAAAGAAATTAAAGAATTCTTCATTCTTTCCACGTAGCTAGAGAGGAGCTCCAGTGTTAATCCTTCAGCTCAAATTACATCGGAGATGAGAAAGAGATAATCTCACAATCCAAATAGTAGTAGGTAGTCTTACAGTATCTATGGGGCTCCTCACATTTGCTCTTCTTAATCTTGGCTGGTACATTTCAATTTTCCCTTTCTACTCATTCTTTACTTTTATTTAGCACTGATTTAGTATATTCAAATGCTTGAGTTCTTCAAATTGATCGACCTTAATTTCGCCTTCATTTTCTTGATTTTCCCTCATGACACATGCATGTATAATCCATTTCTCTTTCTGAACATTTGATGCAGGCCTGCAATTGCTCTGTGCTATCCCCTGTAAGTTCTGTCATTCTGAAATGTAGAATTGGGATCATTAGATGATTATTAAGTGTTAGTGCTTGATTTCTTTTTTCAGGCTTGCTTCAATCTGGTTCTAGATATCACATGAGGAAGATGGTCGAATATTGGACACTTTTCTCATTGTTTTCTCTCTTTGAGTTTGCTTTTGTCAAAATCAATGAGTGGTCAGTGTTGCCCTTATAGCTCTACTTCTATTAATGATTGCCTTTTTCTTTTCTGTGGAAATTAGTGTTAGTAATTAGCATGTGTTTTTTCCTTGTTTGATTGTTTCCTTCTATGCCATTTGTTTGGTGTATATGTGTCGATGATCATTCCGTTGCATGTATGGTTGATTTATGCATCATTTCATTTGTTTTGGACAGGACACCTTTCTGGCCTGGCATAAGACTTGCCGTTAGTTTGATGTTAGTGATGCCTCAGTTTGAGGGTGCAGGCCTTGTACGGCCATTTATTCATGGGTTTGGCATTCTTAATGAGGAGAGACTTTGTAAGAGAAAAGCATTTTTGGATGTAGTAGAATGGATCAGAAGCTCTGGAAAAGCTTATTGTATCACAGGTTAGCATTTGTTTCTACCCCTTTTGTATTAATGAATGATCATTTGGGTGGTTACATTCTGTTCAAGTCCTATGGTGCCGTTGAGTAGCAAGAATGTTAGTAATTACTTTGATCAGAAGCTGCAGGTTCTCTGTAAACAGTCTATTACTTGTGCTCGGGTTCTGAATGTAACATATGCTGTTTCTAATGTTATACAGAGGACACCACCAGAAGCAAGAGTGCAAAATAGACACCCTGAGACTCCTCTCCAAAATAAATCTGAGCAAGAATGGACCTGCAATTTATGCGAGATCACTGGCGTCGGTGAGTCCATGCTGAATGCTCATCTTCGAGGGAGCATGCACAAGTCCAAGCTTGAGTTCCTGAGAGAAAATGATACAAGACCCTTGCCTTCGGTAACTTGTCAAACTCAATCAGCAAGCTCTTTCGATTTTGTTTTCTTAAAGTATTGATTTCAAAATTGATGCTTCTGTTACTGGTATTTGAACCAACACACACCTTCATTTCTGCTTCCTGGTATCTAAAGGGAACATATGATGCTGCCGAGTTTAAAGGGAGAATGCCACCAAAAGAGCCAGAGAGTTCTCACCTCAACAATGCTTGGAAACCATGGTACTGTGATGTATGTAAAGTTACTGCCGCGAGTAAGTCAATGTTTAATGCTCATCTTCAAGGGAGTGAGCACAAGTCCAAGCTTGAGTCCCTTAAAGCAAGCTTGCCTGACGCTAAAGATACTGGACCCTTCTCGCGTTTGGTAACTTGTGAATCTCAATCAGCCAATTGTTTTTATTTTGTATTTTTCCATTGATTGAGTATTGAATTTAAAATTTCTGCTTTTGTTGCTGGAATATATTTGAAAATATAGGAAACTGAAATGCAGTTCCTTATTATCCTTTATGCGATTCAAAGCAGGAACATGCAATCCCTTTATTTTCCTTTAAGCACTTCAAAGCTATCACAACCTCTCACCCTATGCCGATCTCACCAATCACTGTTCCTTTCAGTTGTTATGCTTATTCAAACTACCGAGGAGAAATGTTGAGCTAGGTTATTTTTTCATTTCTATCTGCAATGTCGGTGCAGCACATGGAACCAGTTTCTGCTGCTTGTGACCTGAAAGCAACATATGCAGCTTCTGAGGCTGAAGAAATAATGCCCCCAAAAGAAACTGCAGATAGGCGCCTACAAACCACCCTCAAGAAAGCTCAGCCAGAATGGACCAGTGATGTATGCAAGGTTACTACCGAGAGTGAGTCAATGTCGAATAATCATATTCAAGGGAGCCAACATAAGTCCAAGCTTGGGACTACCTTGAAAGCAAGCTTGCTCGAAGCAAAAGATACAGGACCCTCATCTTTGGTAACTTGTGAATCACAATGCACCAATATTATTGATTTTTCTTGCGTGCGTAAGTATTCTTTTTAACATTGCTGCTATTATATTTATGAAAATTTAAGAAATTACTGATATCTTAAATATAAGAAACTGAGCAGCAGTCCCTTATTGTGATTTTATGCACTTCATGGCAGGCACAGGAAAATTAATCTTTACAGGCTGGTTTAACTTCTTTAACCACCTTTCACCTTTGCTGATTTTACTAATTACTCTTCCTAATTTGTTACATTTGTTCAAGTCCACTGAAAACCATTGAGCAAGGGTATTTTGTCATTTCTATCTGCAGCAGCAGGTGCAGCACATGCAGCCGGTTTCTGCTTTTGTGGAAGAAGAGATTATGCCACCAAATGAAATTGCAGAAAAGGGACTTCCAGAAACCCCTATCCTCGAGAAATCTCAGCGAGAATGGACCAGTGATCGATGCAAGGCCACCAATGAGAATGAGACAACCTGGAAGCAAGCTTGTCTCTCGCAAAACATACAGTACCTTCACCTTTAGCTTATGAAACTTAACCTGCCACCTATTTTGATTTGTTTGCGCAAGTATTGATTTTATTAGTGGTTAAGTTTTAAAAGAAACTACTAGGATCTTAAATATGAGAAACTGAACAGCATTCCTTATTTTATCTTTAGGGGACGCTCACTTTTCATGATTGATTATATTTATAATTGATTATATACATGATTTGAATATTTTTCTGCTCATTACTAGGATTTCCCCAATCCTACCATAGGATGTTCCAAGGTTCTATTTCATCTTAGTAAACAATACTATTAGTGTATACTATTTTTATCTATCTAGGCTAATCCACAAAGGTCTTCATAGCTGTCACAGGCTTCTGTCAAGTTCTTCATCTTTGCAAACCAGAGTAATTTCTTTTACAACCTGTGCTGATCTCAGCAAACACTTTTTTTCCTTTCAGTCGTTATGTTTGTTCAAAGTAAAGAATGCTGAGAAAAAATGGAAACGTGACAACCACTAGTGAGATAACATTAAACAGTAATCTTCAGGGGAGAAAACACATGGCCAAGTTTGTGGCCACCATGAAACAAAACTTGTTTGAACTTGAAAAGCTTACTGTAAGCAAGGTAAGCAGCTATTTATCATGATAGAATCAGTTCTATTGGTGTTTGTTTACTCGAAGCTATTTGTGGAGTCTCTGATTAATTCTTTTCCCTTGGACACAGACTGGACATGTAGATTGCAGATATTATCACAGAGATGTCCAAGTTGTGGAATCAGAGGTAAAAAAAAGGTTCATTGGCATTGCATAAGATATGCTCCATTCATTTGTTTGCTAGTCTCATTCAAGCTGTTACACTTTTAAGCATGTTCAGTTGAATGCTCATCTCCAGGGAAGAAAACACAAGTCCAAGCTTGAATTACTGACAACCAGAAAGGGAGAACTGGTTATTTTACAGGTTGATGGGAAGTTTAAATACTGGTGCATTTTATGTGCTGCAAAGCTACCTAATGATTTATCTTTGGCCTCTCACGTCGGAGGGAAACGGCATCGATAAACATGACATTTAGGCTTTCAGAAGCACAAAATATGGACATCCATTATTATTGAATTCAATAGTGATGAAAAGATTGTAGGACCTATCTTTCCTGCGATGGATTGAAATATTGGAATGAATGTGATGATGTGCTGAGTGGTCCATTACTTATCTCTCATAATTTTTGTTACTGGAGTAGTTTTTTTTTCATTCAAAGCAAAAAAATAAATTTGGCATGCATGCGATTTATTAGTGTGTTAAGTTAGAAGATATAATAAAGTAGAAAGAGTCATGTTTTTAATTTTAGAAATACATCTCTTTAATAGAATGAGTCAGTGATACTAATAAGTACTACTCCGTATATATATAAATACATTCAATTGTAAAATGAGAAGCTGTACATTCGACATCGATGTCACATACAATTTGAGCTAGTACAAATATTAATCTATTAATGTATAAACACATGTAGTATGAAAGATGTTACATTTAAATTAATATACCAAAATGTCACTTTTAGATCGTCAAGAATAGGATAACTATTACTTGCGTCTCAAAATGTCCCATAAAAAGACTAGTTTTGCCGTTTTAATATGTCCCATAAAAATAAATATTTTTAATTTTTGATAAAAAAAAATTCCCTTCTAATAAGATATGTCTCATTATTCACTAACAATAACCCAATCACTTTTTCTCTCTGGATCTCTAACCTATTTTACCAATTAATTATTGTCACCCTAAAATGTGTGTTTTATGGGACAGAAGTAGAAGTAGTACTCCCTATGTCCCATTAGAAATGAAACGTTTTCCTTTTTAGGTTGTCCCAATAAAAATAAAACGTTTCCTAAAATGAAAACAACACTCTCTCTACTTTTTCTTCTTTCTTACTTTACTCTCTCTTCATTAACTCATAAAACACCACTGCATAAAATCTTGTGCCGAAAATCAAATGCTGCATATTTATTTAGACGGATGGACTAGATTCTTCTAGTTTCAACTATCACAATGAGCTAGTAAAGAAAGCGTATCCACAATAATGAAGGGGAAGAAGAATGAGAGGGAAATTAGGGGGTGGCGAGGAATTAGAGAGAAAAAAGTGAACTTTGGTTCTTGTGTTTGATACTTTGTATTCTTCAAATTGGTGTAAGAATCAATTTGGCTGGGACCAATGAGATGAGGAAGAAGAGAGAATGATGAAGAGGAAGAAGAATGAGAGAGAAATTAAATATTTTAATGAAGAATAGAGAGTAAATAGACTACATTACTTTTCATGGCCATTAAGTTATTTCTATCCAAAAAAATAAAAAAGTAGCTCAAATGATATTAAGTTAAAGTTGACAGTCAAAAGATATTTTCAAATATTACGAACCAAAAATGATAGTTTGGCAAAGTTCGCGGACTAAAAAAAATGTTCCCTCTAAAGAAAGTACATTTATTTAGTTAAAAATAAGTGATTGACCTTTCTTTAGAAAAGATATTCACATTTAAATGATCACATAGAAAAAAAAAAGTGATGAACTTAAATAATAGCTTGATGAATCATTTTCTTATCACTAATTGATTTTAGTATGAAATCTCACTTTGAGTTGATTGAATTTACCTCCACGTATTGGGTACGGTTGAATGAATGAGATTGTAGATAGTCATGTTAAATCTAATATGGTATTAAAACAAGCCTCGTACTCAAGACAAATGTTACGTGATTAAGTTGAGATATTAATAATTAAGATAGATGGATCATGTTCAAATATTATTAATAATTTCTAATGTAGTAATATATTAAGACACTTTTATAAAAATGGTGCATCATTCATCACGTAATCGTGGTGGTAATTTGATCCTCCAATTTATTTATTGATTAAAAGAGAAAGTACATGTCAAAAACTTAATCACTTGGGTCTTGGAGAGGGTTTATTTGGTCATTCTTAGCTGAAAACCATAGCCAAACATCACTGGGTCTTGACCCGTGGGGGATCTATCATCTATATATAATTAATTAATTATACATTATCATGATATTTTTAAAATAGTAAAGTACATTATCTTCGTGTTTAACAATCGATATCCTTATAAGAGCTGTCACATGACGCCAGCTTAGCTATGCAAGGGTTTAATTCTACTAAATTCAATGAGAAATATATTTGAATTTTCAGGTTTACCAAAAATTCTTATGTATGGATGATTCTCTATCAGATTCAATTCGTCTCTAGTTAATAGTACTCCATCAATTTAGAATTTTTTTTTTATACATCTATTGGTGTGATAATATAATATTCCAGCTTAATAATTTTTATAAGAGTGAAAATACTCAAGCCTAGTAATAGGACGAACTAAGAGCATCCGCAGCGGTACCTTGTCCGTCCGTGCCAGCGGCACAGACCCCGCCGTCCGCTGCTGCAGCTCGTTAGTCCGTGCCAGCGGCACGACCCTGCTCTTTAATAAGAGCATGTCTGTGCCGCTGAGCAGCCTTACGTGGCGGGCTGCGATTGGCCAACGGCTCAATTTTGTTTTTTTCTTTTTTTTCTTAAAATTTTTGAAATTAATTAAAAAAATCGTTTTTAAATAAAAAAAATATTTTCCCACTTCCCAATAAATTATACTCCCTCCGTCCCGCTTTAGCAGTCCTATTGACTTTTCTCTCTTTTTATAAAAATGATAAAAAATAGTTAAAGTGGAGAAATGATAAAGTAAGAGAGACAATAATGTAGATAAGACTATTCTCTATATTATTCTCTCTCTTAATTTACTATTTCTATCCTTTTTACAAAAAGAGGACAGAAAAGTCAATGGGACTGCTAAAGCAGGACGGAGGGAGTATCCGTTTTCTACACATTTTTAATTTATTTTTTATTTTTTTCCCCTAAAATTCACATTTTCATCTAACATGACTCCCGACCAGCTTGCAACACATGGTAATAATATGGGGTCTCCGAAAAACATTGGGGATAGAGGACTATAGTCTTCCACGGGGGTATTTTTTAGTCTTTAATTATGTAATTTTTAATTTGTAGGATTTTAATTATGTATTTTTTTATTTTCTAGGATTTTAATTATGTATTTTTATTTTTTAGGATTTTAATTATGTAGTTTTTATTTTTTAGGATTTAATTACGTATTTTTTATATTTTAATGTATTTTTATATTGTAGAAATGTTTTTAGTAATTGAAGTATTTAAATTGAATAATAGAATGGTGGGATCCTTGAGCTTGTCCTTGCGGAAGAGCATGGATTGGGTGTTGTGCTCTTGCCTAAGGACAAGGAGTGAAAGTAGGTTCGGACCCACTTCCGTGCTCTTGAATGGGATGCTCTTAAAATTTACCTAAAGATCAACAAAAATAAGAAAAGTCTGCTGCAACCGAATATATATGTATATGCACTGACACATAGAAAAGGCAGCGAAGTATTTATATATTAGCTCCAACTGCTTGGGACGACAGAGAGAATCCAATTTAGATTTATATCTGTGTATTTTTGTAGTTTGATTCCTTTATTTCTTTTTGTCGAATTTTATCATGTTTTGTGACTCTCTCAAATTGTTGTTATTGTGAATTTCATATATAGGAAAACGTGTTAATAGGAGTATAACTTTTTTTTTTAATTTCCATGTATTATGATGATGTTATCTACATGTATATTTATCGTGCATCATCATAATTCGTGTAAACTAATTACACTTGTTTTAAATTTTTTGTTTTTGTTGTACGTTTCTGACAATTTAATGTGAGTGTGGTCTATTAATAAAAGTACTAGTGTCCACTTTTTCAAATTTGGAACTTGTAAGAATATTATAAAATCGATTTCTATAATCTATACGTACTATTTAAAAATTGAAAAGGACAAAAGAACATTAAACGACAGTAATAATTATTTTGAATCCCATGCCATTATTTATAGACATATATAGTAATAGTACAATTCAATTGGTCGAAACAACTCAAACCAATCTGGCCATATACGTGTCGGTCATCTATTAGTTAGACAGCGACATCAAATTTCTAAATTAATTTTGCACAAACCAATCCCACCTATCACAATTTGAAGGGTTTTTCCCAATATATGTATGTACGAGGTAGACACAACTCAAAATTATTTAACTCTCTCTAGTACAAAGAGTGAATGTACTTTCTTGGCCTCCTCAATGCCCATTGGTTCCTCGTCTCGTTTAGGGTTTAATACTAGTATTCAATTGGCGTTGCTCGCCACGCGTCATAATATCAGAGCGAGAAATCGACAAAATTCAATCTCATACGCAACTAATCAGACAGACTTGTAAAACACGCGGTACCTACACGTCAAATACGCTTTGTGGAAACTACCTTTCCTCCCTTTCCACAAAAAGCTAAGAACAACTATCCCAAGATCCATTTCTTTCCAAAGAGAGTTGTTTTCCAAATTAGTAAATTTATTGTCTCTTTCCCTTTTCTTGTACTCAATAATTGCTTCAACTATAATTTGTCCAACGGTGTAGTCATATGTCTGACTTTGTTGTAGAAAGAAGAAGAAGAAACCCTAGAATTGGTGAGAAGGAGATGGGGAGGGGCAAAATAGCAATTAGGAGGATCGATAACTCAACGAGCAGGCAGGTGACCTTCTCAAAGAGGAGAAGTGGGCTGCTCAAGAAGGCTAAGGAGTTGTCAATCCTGTGTGATGCTGAAGTTGGATTGATTGTGTTTTCCAGCACTGAGAAGCTCTATGATTTTGCAAGTACCAGGTTTCATTTCATTTCATTTCTCTCTAAAACTTGCAATATAGTAGTACTATGTTTCCTTGCATTTAATTTTAATATCTAAATCTGGGAAATACATATAATTAATAGTAGATTGATGTGTTTTAGTGCTTGTTAGTATTAAGTAAGTACAGTACTTCTTAATCAGATAGAAATTATTTACCAAGCTCCCCCAAATTAATCCACAGTCCATGGCTCAAAGTGCCTGTTTTTCTTTTTTGGTATTCTGCATTTGCTTACTTCCATAGTAATTCTAGTTAAAGGCAAATATGAAATTGGAACAAAAAATTACAAGTCAATACTCAATAGTTAAATACGTATTTTTCTTCTTTATGATAATGAAACAGATCTCTAATTAATTCAATATAATGTGACTGCTAATAAGCCAGATTTATTGTTCTATAAATCTACGTTAATTGTTCCTGAGACACAAATCCTAAGTACCTTATATTTTTTTTATCTACATATATACCTTTAATATACTACTCCGTACTATTTAAGCTTTAAGTCAATCTAAATTTATAGTATTTGATTTTAACTCGAAGGCGCATTTGATGGTTATACAAATGAAAACCATTTGCCAATGTATACTAAAAAAGGTCGTTTCACATTTGAGGTGATTACACAGATTTACCCTAATAAAATGGTCATATATTCCAAATGTGAAGCCATGTCCTCCGTCCACGATGGCAGCCACGTGTCATAGCTCCCGTTTAATTGTATTTTCCGACAAAAATAATCACTAATGTACAGGACTAAATGAAAACTAAGAGTTTTTATAATTAGTTCGATTGGAATATGCTATGAGGGATTAAAATTGCTCTCCTTGATTTTGAATATGTGATGTTGTTGATAATATTGTCAGTGTTTAAGTTGTGATGTTGGTGAGAAATTAATTACTGATAATTGAATATGTAAAAGCATTAGATAACATATATGGTGTTATTGTTTGGCAGTATGAAATCGGTGATAGAAAGATACACGAAGCTTAATGAGGAGAATTACCATCTCATCAGCAATCCTACTTCTGAGATCAAGGTACACTCCACTATTAATTCCCATGTTATTTATTTAATCCTCACTTAATTCCCTGCCTTAATAATATTTCTTTATGAACAACGGAAATAATATGGAAACCATTTAGGCCATGATTATAAAGTATAAAGTTGATGTTATGAATAACTCAGCGTTGTAGATCATATAATGTTGCCTCTTAGTTTGTTCTAAAACTAAAGAAGAAGCCTCTCTTCACAAGTTAAATAATGTCAATGTATGATGTCAATGTATGATGTAACAAAAATTCTGCTAGAAAGTAGTATTTGGAGTTTAGGGTATTAGGCTTTTTAGCTGGGATGTGAGAAATGACCTCAATTGAATTTAAGAAATTTGGGTTTAGGGTTTTCATTTATTGTAAGTTTGTAACAACTTGCATTGCATAGTTGGCGACACATGTGTGAATAGGAATGTGATCAAAATGACCAATGTTGAACTTAAGAAATTTGCGGGTGACCAAAATTTAATTGAAGAAAATTGAGAGTTGCACAATTTTTTTAAAAAAAATATCAATAATGATTTCATATATATCATGTGATCACAAATAAGCTTATTAAAAACTAACAATATATGGTTTTTACTCAGATAGTTCATTTCAAAACTCTTTTTAAAGTTAAAACACAGAATTATATCAGTTTATAACTCAATACTAATTTGTTGATTCAATTCCATATTAGGAACTACTCCATCCGTCCCAACTAAATTGTCACTCTTTTCCATTTCAATCCGTCTCAACTTAATTGTCACACTTCATTTTTACTATAAATGGTAAGTAGGTCTCACATTCCCTAACCCACTTCACTCACATTTTATTATTAAAACCAATATAAAAAAATGGGTCTCATGTTCCACTAACTTTTCCAACCAACATTTCTTTACATTTCTTAAAACTCTTGCCCACTCCAAAAGTGACAATTAAATTGGGACGGAGGGAGTAATATGTTTTGTAATACCAACTGATATTACTAAACCCTATATTACTATATTAACAAACTTCTGATATAATTTTCAGTTGTTAGAGTTGTCATTTTAACAAAGTTCTCAAAGAAACCACTCCCTTAGATATTTTCAAATGCCCTTGATATACATACCATTTTAAGCTAACTTAGTTGGATTCATATTCGATTGAAATGGTTGGAATGGAAACTTTCTATTAAAGAAATAAGAATACACAATTAAACTTCTATCATCCCAGGCACTTCTTTTAGGATTCGTTTTGGTAAAATGATATATTTAATATAGTAATTAAAGTGGACGGAATAATGTAGAGAAGAAGACCCCAATTATAGTGGGGCAGGGAGTATATCTTATCGACTATGATGATGATGATAATTTCGCCATTGTGTTTAATCAAGGAACTAAAACTAACTGCCACTAGTATTCTTTTCCCTGACACTAATGAATTCACTTACACATAACTCAAGTAGTTAGAAATAAACAGCTCAATCATGAATCATGGAAATATCTTGCATTCATCATTTGAATTGGTGAAACTGAATGATTAAAATTATGAACAAAGTTGTGCAAGTGTATCTCATAGAAACAACTGTGCATATTACATGCAATCTCTTTTTCTCTCTCTGCAAAATATGAAAAATGGATACAGAATTTTGGCAGTTCAGCCATACCATCGTGTACTAGTTCGTGCTTGAAGCCAAATTTTAAGCAATCGATTTTCTTACAATTTCAACTGAAAATCTTGGAAAGATTGTCATAGAAGCCAAAATCATGGACCTGAATTTCTAATTATTTGCAAATTGGGCAACTTAAAGAGATCCAATAACAGATCAACTGCCTTCCTATGAACTTGCCAGTGTGAACACTCGCCATCCCATATCGAAGCTAACAAGAATTTGATCAGAATCACATAAGCAAGATATCTTAAGTTCATGAGAATAACATCCCTCCACAAACCATATCTGGATCATCAAGTTATCCTTCTGAGTCCTAGTGGTGCATAGCATTAACTGATTTACATTGGTTGAAAGCTCATAAGAGCTTTGAACAAGAAAGCAAAGAAGATCATAGAATGAAGGATATAGGACATAGTTAAAGATATAGTTATCACTTGAGCTATGAATTAATATTGCAACAATGGGAAAATTCTTTGAATTCAGCTACTATCACATTATGTTGCTTCAAAAAATTCAATTTTAGCAGCATCTCAAGGAAGATAGAACACTTGTGGCTCTATTTGCCCTTTACTAGCAACTAGAATTTGAAATAACATATAGTAGGGACTCAAAGCATGTAACCCAAGTTTTAGAGTAGAAGGATATCAATGTAGTCAGCTTTAAGCAAAGCAGCCAACTTGCCATATGATACAACAAGAATGTCTCTGAAACATTAGTGATAGATTATTGTTAATCAAGGCTTATGAGAAATTGACATTCCTGTAACTTGAAAATAGTGCATCAAAATTTCAGTAAATAAATTTTACAAAGATGAAGCTAAGAGTAATTCCTTAAGTGTGTTGCTTAAGGAAGTAAGAGGTCAGGAGATCGACTGATCGAGATGAGCATTTTACACCTAAAACAAAATTGGACATAGAAATCAAAGTACCAATTACCCACAGAAGCTAAGGTTTTAAAAAGGCAGATACATTTTTCTGTAAAAAGATACACCCTCCGGTACACAAACAGTCACTATATTGCCAACTTTTTAGAATATTTATGATTTCCCTTCCAGAAACCTAAGTCCTCGATCAAACATTGACACCTTTGTCAGATTTCCTAGGTACTTAACCACCTTAAATTCTTGAATTCTCAAAATGTCATAGCTTCAGGGTGTGAAAACTCCACAGATCATGCTCTTAAAATTAGTTGAACAGCCAGAGGGGAATTTCTCACTCCATATTATTTAGAACTCTAATGCTACATGCTTACAAGTACCCTTTGGAATAACTCACACAATTCCTTTTTACTCGGGTTCTGCAGGATTTGTATTGGATACATCAATCATTCTTATTCCAGATGTTCTTTTCTTTCATCAGTAAAGCAACTGTCCATAATTTGGTTTTTAAAAGGTTCCTTAACAAACTATTTCCTAGATATAAGATCAAACATTACTTGAAGTTACTGTTAAGATTCCATAAACGAGACTAAACTTGATAGAATTTATTCACAATGTGAAAATGTATGCCTGTACTTTAAATATTTATTACCTCTCATAACAATTTAAACATTTGGTAAACAGAAGCAAATAGCAGGGTATAGCTTAGCACAGACACATGACCGGACACCATATGCATAGTGAAAATTGCTTCACCAACCGAACCCTGCTAGGTCCAGAACTCACTATATGAATTGAAAAACACAGCAATAGTTACTTAAATTAGGGCAAAGCATATCATTAAGCATTTTATGAGATAGTAATACTTAATCCACATTCACGTGACCTTTCAAGAGTTTTGGGTTCAACATAGCATTTGCAAATAATGCAGTTTATCATAGACCTGATATCAGCAGGATTATGGCCAATTAGACTAATCATCCATTTTTTATTTATTGTAGTTTTGGCAAAGGGAAGCATCAAGCTTGGGGAAACAGCTGCAGTACTTGCAACAATGCCACAGGTAAATGCGAATTTGCATTTGACATGTTATACATAGTTGTTGACTAAAGTTTATGTTGATACCATAATGAACACTCCAAGGAGTATGATATGACATAAGTTAGTTAACTATATGTGGTAGCATCTGACGAGTTTCTTTTTTCTGTGTGAGTACAATGATAATTGATTGCAATATGCAATGAGATACGAGATACCAACAAAAGTCAAAAGTGATATTAGCATATTCCCCAAAAGTGTCTCATTAACAATTTATAGTTAAATATTATCCTCCCAGGTTATCAATGCCAATTGTTCATTTTTTTCAATTTTCAAGGTAATAAGTCACATTCTTAAATTATAGACTAAATATGGTTATCATGCTGACTTTTTAGCACAAAATTAAAAATATTACAAGTATAGAACATACTTATTTCTCTATGTTATTCACTTATTAAACTGAGTCACAAATTTTGGGTAATTTAAGAGAGTTTTCGTTGTTTTCAGCATATTAAAAGAGTATTACAGGTTGTAGACGTTCCACTAGTTGCTCTTTTTCATGTTTCTTGAAGACACGTCAGCGTAAGTTAGACAAAACTTTTGACTTGAGCTATTAAGTAAACAATGGACATAAGCAAAGGCTATATTGTACTTATGTTTGGACAAAAAAGTTTCCATGGGTTAAAAGTAGAGACTATAATTTAAGAACATCAATGTAATAATTAGAGTTCTAAGAGAAAAATTGTCCATTTTCTTGGTGTGTGTTTTTCAAAAGGCAGGAGACAGTTATTGGGAGATAAAGAAAGCATATATAAACAAGATGGCACCTATATTGCAATTATCACATTTTCATCTCATATTGAAATGTGAATTCATTATGTCATTATTTTCTTCTTCTTCATTTTGTTTGGAGAATGGAGAGGAGGTGTTGAGTAAAGTTAGAATTGTTTATGATAGTCAATCAAATACCAGATATACACAAATAGTCAATTCAAAGAACACATTGTAGATCACCTTAAAATGCTTAAAGGCTTCGAGGTTACTATTTCTTCTCATTAATCTCAGTTATAGTACTTGTCTTAGAAATTAAGGAACCAAATGCATATTTTCACTGCACATCAAGTAAAGAATAACGGAATTTCGAGAGTACGACCAAAAACATTCAAACATTGATGTGTTAGACAGCATTTGGCCAATGAGATTTAAGTTATCAGTATAGAGTAAAAATATCTTAAGAGTGAGATGATAAACTAAGAATATACCACATGCCCTTTTCTTGATAAGTAAAGGCAGCTTTTAGGAGAAGAGCTTTCAGGATTGAGCATCAATGACCTCCAAAATCTGGAAAATCAGCTCGAGAAGAGTTTGAAAGGAGTGCGAATCAAGAAGGTAAACACCTTTTTTCTGTTCATTTTAAACAGCTACTTACCTACAGATCTCCCGCTAACAAAAGGTCTAATATTTTACTCTCATAGGAACAAATTCTGAGTGAGGAGATCAAAGAGTTAAACATGAAGGTATTCCTGTGAGAAGTCCATATAACTCCAACTTTATCATGTTCTTATAAAGAATTAAAGGTGAGTGGATAGCCTCATCACTCTTATCGCAGGGAAACCTCATTCAACAAGAAAACATAGAACTAAGCAAGAAGGTACATGTTGTAAGTCAAGAGAATGCAGAGTTACAGAAAAAGGTATTTGTCGGTTAGGTGTTGCGTTGAATATAAGAATAAATCAGGGCAGATAAGGGGACCATATCTTCTGAACTAAACCCACATATGGAACAGGTCTATGGCCCAGAGAGAATAAGTGCATTGAATGGGGTCAACCACATCACACATGGTGTTCGTAAAGAATATGGTGTGAATGCACCCATAAACCTCGAGCTCAGTCAATCACAAAGTCAGAATAAGAAGAAGCCAGATGTGAACTTGGGGTAATTCTACTTTCTGATAAGTCATAATTAATAGATACTAGTACTATAAGAGGTCTTCAACCACTAATCATCTGTATAATATTGGTTGTTTTAACAGGCTTCAACTGCATTAGAGTTGGTGGCAGCCCTACACAAGTTTACCAGCTTCCTAATGAAATTTACCCCAATTTCAGACTTTGAAGAACCAGGTTCAAACACTGGTAGAAGAATTGTAAAGTGACAGGATGGATTCACAGATGACTCACATTCATCAGATTTCTGTTTGATGAAATATGTGAATATGATTTACTATTTTCAGAAGATATACTAGGAAGCTATGTAAAGTTATAATATATGCTGAGGAGAGAAAAAACTGCTTAGAATTACTCTACAGTAAAGTCATGGTTGGTTTTTGTATATTATTGATAGTACCCTAAAGAACTGAGTTGAAGTGTTACTGCTCATCCGCACAACCGCACCCCATAGTTGATGATTTCACAGATGAAAAAAATAGGTATATGAGAAGAAATCTACTGGTCCTACTGCAAGCATCAAAGCAGGAAATTTGTCAAAATGGAAATACAGCAGTAGCACATACCATGAGTGTAGAAAAGGCTTCCCAGAAGCTAGGCAAGTTATTAGAAAATCAAATGTCTTAAATCACAAGCTTTCCATTGAGATTTTTGCTTAGTCGGTTAGTCCTAATGCAAATATAGCAGCAGCACATACCTTGAGTGTAGAAAAATCCACCCAGAAGATATGAACCTATGTGAGCCTTCAAGGCCTTAACTTGTGTCACCACAGATCCCCAGTTTCCTACAATTAACAAGATGGCCGGATTCAATTACATTTAACTATGACACTGCCTTTGGGTTAATGAATTCTCACGTGATCCTAAAATCTAACAAAGAAGACCTATGAAGAAATCTCATCAGAAGTCACAGAAGCTTAATTTCATGATCTCATAAGCTAATAAAAAGAATTGTGTAGGTCATCGATTCAACCCTACAAGATTCACCAGCAGTATGTCTTTCCAATGATTAAATTAGTTTCTGGAAATTAAACATGTTAAAGGGCCAGATATTGCAAGCCATGCTCGACACTAATTATTGAAGCAATGGCATGTTACAAGAAAAGATTGTGCATTGAAAGATCAACCTCCATGACATCTGGATTGATTCACCACCTCATGTTTGAACTTTGAAGTTAAGGTATATCTTATGCTAAAATCTCAGCTTCAAATTAATGTTGTAGTGCATTTTAAAAAACGCACTTATGCTTTCATTTATTTAGTATCACCAAGATACATGCCAGATGTGTTTATTTATATGAAGACTGCTAGTATGGTAACCAATATTTTGGAACAAACCTCCACATAATCAATTTTATCATCCTACACCATGTAGATAGTGCACCTTATTTAAGTTGCTTCAATTTCTAGTGAAAACAATTTAACAACTAGTTTGGACACATTGCCCATGTGCCCTAAGCCTTTAAGCTACTCTTTCATGCGGTCACCAACAACAACAGTATTTTAGAAAACTGTCTAAACTCCTTTGTGCTATAGTTAGATTTGTATATATGGTATAAATTGTAGAGAAAGTTAGTGCTTTCCTAAATCCTAGTTCAGTTAGGACCTTGCCTTACGTATATATAGGTGCTTTTGACTAGTATTGAACCAGTTGAATTGTTCCTCACGATTCATAAGCATTATGTTTATTCATCTACAGATTAATCATGGATGTATGATCAAGTATGACTTTATAGCTTAGCCAACTATTATCATTACAAGGCATATGACTGCTACATATTTTAACTGGCCTTTGAAATCTTTTGAACGGGACAAATTACTTGGCAAAAGTGGATAGCACCACCCATCTCTATCCTACTCAGTTGAGCAACTGGAAGAGCTCTTTTTACTTTCCAAAATTTTTCTTTTTCTTATCATTTGCATTGCATTAAATCTAGATGAATTGCATTGTTAACTATGGAAATTTAATAATGTAAGATCTGTTCTTATAGTCTCTAGCTCAATTTTGATTATATATCCAACTTATCGTAAGTAAACTTGCAACCTCTGATTACTCTTCTAACTTAGTACTGGCACAAAGATCACACACACAGCTACTTCATCAGATAATATAAATCTATTTTGACGCATCATTGACCACATAAATGTTTGTTGTGTTGTAAGTAATATGATATATAAATAGTAAATTTAAAGATAAATCTGTCTTAAAAATCCTTACACAGTCGTTATATTAAGTAATATTCCATACTGTAGAAGTTAAATTTAGGCTAATGATTGTAGCAACAAAATAGCTATAATTTTCATAAACGGGTTAAACTTGATGAATCAATACCCAAGAAGAAAGTGAAACGAAAATGATGTTTGATAGGAAGGCAATCAGCAGCCATATTTAAAGGAAGGGAGTGAAGAAGAAAGCATCATGACAAGGACTTGTATACATTCCATTGTGTGGCTAATCAGACATGTGAAAAAAGAGTAACCTTGAGGCAAGAATGTGAAAAACTCAAAGAATCATTTCTAAATGTTGTGCTTGAGTGCTTCACTGGTTGGACTTATTGACTCTTTGTAGCGATTTTATTTTAAAATTCCACCATTGGGAGATTATTAATATCCAAATCAACTGTGACAACGATACATTCTCCAGATTCATGCCATGATACTCCCTTAATTTAGAAATCAGAGCACAATTGGCAGCCAACTTGCAAATAAATATAATGGTTAAACTTTTAAGTGTGTGAACATATTGAGTTGAGCCAGATGAAAATAGAACATGACGGTATTAGCAAACAAAAAGGACAGAAAATCATAAAAACTAAATACAAAAGTGATTAATAGGCTCCTAAGATGACAACTTTCAACTGAATCATCTAGTAAATCACGATGTTGATCATGCGAAGAAATTCAAACAAAGGCAAGACTTTTTGAACAGGTGTAAAGGAAGCAGATGAGAACCATGAAGGTATGCTCACACTATAAAAACATTGACAAAGTAATAGTATTAATACATAGTTCTAAAGTCCATACAAAAATCCAACAAGATGTGCTCTTCCTTTTTCCAAAAAAGAATTAGAAGAATCTGTCATCTCTTACATATGCGCTAAATAAAAACCGGATCATTAGTATTTCTAGTTATCTCAAAGGATCATTAAAACAGCTTTTTCCTCAAAGGTATTGATCAGTACAATAGTTACTTCAAGAAGCGAAAGGCCACACGATAAAACAATGATACTAGAAGTTAGATCATAATAACAATTACAAAAACATAAAGATAACTCTTATCGGCTCCTAAGGAAGGATCAATAATACAAATCACATTTCTTTTCCTAATTGATAATATACATGATTGAGTAGTTTTATATCCATTTTTAGGATTTTTCCAGCTCCTGCCTCTTTCAGTGGGATATTAATTGAGCAAGTTAGCTACTCGATATCCCAAAGTTCCAGATCATCTTAGGCAGTTAGGCTAATCATTGTTAGTAAATGCCCCTCAAAAGAAAAGGGGGAGGGGATGTACTCATGTACCAGGTACGTGAATTCTGCATATAGTAAGCAGAGAATATGCATCATGTTACAACAAAACTACGTGTATAGCTTCCAAAGCTCAAGCGCACAGTTCCAATAGAATGTTCTAGGTCAAAGAATATATGTTGATCCCTTCATATCCTCTACTCTTGTGCGATCAAAACTAAAATACCAAATTCTAATAATCTACACATAACGCACATCTCTTAAATCCAACAGTATATCACTATCATTTCAGAAACACTAACAACTTTACGCACGTAGTGACGTAGACCAGACGGTACCATCAAAACTAGGGCTTGGAGTTGGAAACATACATCCAAAATCTGAGGCTGGATGAAAGGACACAACAACACAGAGAAAAAAAGGTGTAACGATGATTCATAAATTACCTTCTTATTCGAGATTTTTCAACCCGGCCGCGCGAGCAAAAGTGAAGTACTATTACAGACGACGACGATGCGTAGAATAGAAGACACTCCTCCAAAGATAGAGATAGATTAAGGAAAATGGTGAGTTTGCACTTTGCAGATTGCTTAGCAGCTGCCATCCAGAAAAATATGGAGAGAGAAGAAAATATCTAACGAGTACGTACCAGGTTTGATTATTCCGCTTGCGGGGATTCGGTGCATCCGGTGTTGCTGTGGGATAACGGCGTTATTTTAGTGTTAATTATTTCACAGTTTCTTTTTATTACCCATAGAAGAACCAAGATAAAACATTGTTTTTAATTCATTCTAATTTTGATGAGTTTTCATTTTGAATTATTTATGATATATTACGGTTAAAACAATATCTTTGTTAAAACGTCAAACCATGTACATTTTATACACGTATAATGTACCACTCCCATAGGTAGGATGGTACATGATATCATATGGGGTGGTACATTATATGTACATAAAATATACATGCTTTGACGTTTTGTCAATACTTAGTGTTCTGACCTGAATACATCCCGATGGAAGGAATATTATCGTTCCCTTAAAATTGAACCTATGTCGTTTTTACAATAGACCAACTATTTTGTATACGAACATGTGTGGATGATGAAAACGGCATACAGGAAAAGTAACATTAAATTTATTTTTTTTGCAATATGTAATGAGACCTATGTTTATCTTTTAGGGTGTGTGTGGGAACATGGAATTTGAGCTATGGAATTGGAATTGAAGCTCCAATTCAATTCCAATTCCATTGTTTGGTATCACAAAAATGTATAGAATTATAATTGAATTATGATTCCAAAATTTTCAATTCCATGATTTGAATTCTATATCAAAAGTAGAAAATTATAATTCCAAATAGTCATAAAATTAGATATCTTCACTACCCACTACACATTTCACACACACTACACATATTTCACACACTACACACACTTCACACACTACACACATTTCACATATTTCACACACTACACAAATTACACACATTTCACACACTACACAAACTACACGCACTACACACACAGCACACACTTCACACATTTCAAACATTTCACACACTACACACACTACACACACTTCACACATTTCACACACTACACACACTTCACACACAACACAAATTTCACACACTTCACACAGTACACACACTCCACACACTACACAAATTTCACACATTTCACATTATATACACACTACACAAAATACACACGTTACATACATTATACACAAAATACACATACTACACTCATTACACACTAAATACACACACGACACAAATTTTACACAAAATACACACACTACCCACACTATAACCAAAATACACACATTATTCACAAACTAAAATTTCACATTTGGCTCAGGTTAAACTTTTGAAAAAATTTAGTTTTTTTATTCAGATAAAAAAAAATCTAGAAATGAAAAAAAAAATCAAAAATTGGATGCTTGAAATGTGTAAAATGTGTGTAAAGTGTGAAGTGTGTTAAATTTGTGTAGTGTGTGAAGTGTGTGAACTATGTGTAGTGTGTGAAGTGTGTGAACTATGTGAAATATGTGAAGTATGTGAAATATGTGTAGTGTGTGTGTGTGAAATATGTGTAGTGTGTGAAGTGTGTGAAATATGTGAAATATGTGAAATTTATGAAGTGTGTGTAGTGTGTGAAGTGTGTGTAGTGTGTGAAGTATGTGAAGTGAGTGAAGTGTGTGTAGTGTGTGAAATGTGTGTTGTAGTGTGTGTAGTGTGTGAAATATGTGAAATATGTGAAGTGTGTAGTGAGTGCATTGTGTGTATATTTACCAAACATGTCAATTCAATTTCATATCAATTCTTCATTTTATCAAACATGGGATTTGGAATTGCATTATCCAATTCAATTCCATAGAATTTCAATTTCAATTCCAATTCCAATTCCAATTCCAATTCCAATTCCATGTTCCAAATCCAAACGGAGCCTTAAGGTTGACTTTTTTATGTTTGGGGGAATTTGCAGCTGTAGTCTTTGGAGATAGAAATTTGTTATGTGCATTAACATTCACATTAAAAAGATGCACCATATATTTTGAAAATTCAAGCGCATGTGACTGTAAAATCTGCTAGTTGGATGCAATCTTGAAATATTGGTTAGTTTAATAAGGACTCTTGTGTATGCATAAGTTCTTTTCCAGCATGTTTGTACCTATAATTCAACATCCTGAAATTTCCAAATAGTTACAGAAATCATCCTTGACATATCTATTAGTGGAAAACATTTAACACAACAGTTTCAGTAGAGTGGACAACCAGCAACTTGTATGCCCTTAGCAGTAGGGCAAGTAGCCAAGCTGCAGTGTTCGCCTCGCGTGCCCCACCAATCTATTCCTCTTTCCTCTATCCCCAACGTAAAATACAGCGCCACTGCCATGAAAGCCACTCCCGCATCTAGAGCCGCCGAAACAATGTAGTTATACCTTTGCCACCACCTCTTCCGGTAACGGAAGACAAAGTAGTTGAATATCGTACCAAAGATGATCCAGGCATTGTAGTTTAGCGGCGTTGCTGGTGGCATCATACCCGTTGCCCCTAGAAGGACAGGCAGGTTGATCAGAGGTATCCAAGATTGCCTTGGAAAGGCCTTGTGGAGGAGCCAAACAATGACAGGACCTATTGCACCTCCAAGGAAAAACCAGTTCATTGAACTATAGTCTCCAAGACTTCCAAAGATCCTTTTGGGCCCCACTAGACCCCAGATGACCGAGGCATCGAAGAAGACTCTGTCCCCCGGGCATGTCCATGGACTGTCTGGTGGAAGGAGGTCATCTTGGCATATGTTTTTGATAGACGTAAGCAGCCACCACGCTACAGAGATGTTGATTGTTCCAGCTATAACCGTTCCCACGGACTGATCGTTGCAACATGAATGAGAATAGTCAGGACTCAGTATACAATTGTGTATCAATCATAACAATAGCTCTTTTTTATTGGAGTTAGATAGATAGCTTGATGGTAAGAAGCATGAAGTGTTCCACAAATGGAAGAATGCAATGTACCTGAACTATAAACATTGATCTAGGAGGGATCTTCATGTAGTGGCCTAGCTTGAAATCACTTAGGAAAGAGACAGCCTGTGCCATGCTCATATAGCCATAGACTTTGAAGCACACATTTGCAATTGGTCTTCCTGGGTAGACTATACCCATAACATACTCTGTGATTATATTCAACCCCGGAGTCTGCAAATACAACGGTTTTTTTACATATGCCATGATCAACATTAGAAAGGAAGAATGTCATTACTCAGTTACCTGGTTTGTGGTGGCAGTGATGATACTGATTGGAAGCGTGAAAACAAAAGCAATGATGCAGGCGAAGATTAACGCCCACCATGGCATCTGAACTTCGTCATTCAAGAAGACTGAGAGCATCAGAGAAGCAGTAAATGTCACAGCTAGTAATATATAGAACCACCAGGAAGGTATGTCCGCGTATTTACGCATAAGTCTTGTATGAATGTCCTCCTTTTCTGTATATGAAGCTCGGAATCTTTCACATATTTCCCTGCGGTTTACAAATTTACAAGCTACATTAAGTTAATCATCAAGTTTGGGATGTAGAAAAAACTCCAAAAAAGAAGAAAGTAGCATAAAAGTATAGTACCTTCCATAGAAGCAAGCCACATGAGTTAGAGTAGATGCAATAGTTGCAAAACCAAAGCCATAGGTGAGGGAAAAGAACATGCTGAGATGTATCCTGCCCTGCTGTTGGTATTTTTCAATATCCAACTCAAACTTGTCATTCACAATTGCAGATATGTTATATTTCTGACCTTGAGCTGTGAATAGGTGAGAGGAGAAAATCGGAAACTTTCTAGCACCATACAAGTTGAATCCCCAATAGGCTGTTGGAAGCACTATGTAGATGATGAGTGCATAACCAGCAAAGACATTCATTATGGCAAAGAATGGAGACACAAGTGGGCTGCCCAAGAAGGATGCTATGGCTGTCCAATCCAATGTTATGGCTCCGAGGCCAAGCCCTCTCATGCCTGACCCGATCTGCTGCGCTGTGACCGACTTGGAGAATGCCCAACACATCCATGAAATGCTTGTCAGAGTTGGGAAGAGGTAGCCGGGGAATAGGTACCAAGAGAAGCTGCATATCATCACGATCAGGAAAAACTTGGCCCTTGACATACGTGCCTCGTCCTTTTCATGCAGAGCCCTGCCAATGTTTGGTGCAAGAATGTGGAGTTTAGTTCAATATGGCATTGCTTTGTTGCATTGTTTGCATGAGTGAGATTATTTAGCATATTGAGTATATAGCATGAATTGTGTATTAGAAAATAAAAGGATCTGTGTGCACTAATTGACTAGAGCAAGCAAGGTATCTATTTTTCAAGATGGTAACAAAGCAGGACTCATGCTCGAACGGAATGTGCAGTCATGGAGAATGTGAATGAGCTACCCTTTCGGGTTTTGCACGAACATTTTCTCATTTGGTTACCGGTCGTCATCAGGGACAAAGCCGCACATTGCCGGTTAAAGTTAATTCAATGATAATATTTACAAGTAATTAAACATATTTATAACTACGGCATTTGAAGCTTGCATGGACAAGGAGTTCATTTAGTACTAAGAAGTTAACTGTTACTCTGTAATCTAGTGATGAAGTAAAAGATTCCATGAGCAATGAAACTAGACAGAGATTTAAGGTTTGATCGTTGAGGAATCTTGGTGAATGAATTTGTGATCAAGGGTTGAAGTAGCTGTAATTTGTTAAGTGAGCTGTGATTCATGTGACACAAATGCCAAGATTCAGCACGTGAGGCTCATTACAAGAATCTACAGCCTGTAAACTCTACTTCCAAATTGACCTTTCTACGTACCTTAATAAAACATACTTTTGTTCTTAGACAGTGGTGGTAATCATCGATTGGTAGATCAAATATAATCTTGCAAGATAAGCAATAATGTTCCTAACTAAATCTATTACTTATAGGAAAATTTAGATGTAACTTAATTGGTGGGGAAGTGCACCTAGAAATTAGAATCTGATTAAGTCAAATGAGTGACAAAATAAATAAATGAAAAATGTTAGCCACTAACTTTAAATCTTTTTCCTTTAAATAATATGCACTAGGATACCTAAAATCTTCTTTTCAGCCTTGAGAGCCAAATGGCAAATATAATAAGAGAGTGAGATAAGGAATACCAAATACTATAATCTTTAGTTCAAAACACAGCTCGGTGGTGTGAAAAAAACGTTTGATTGGAGTAATTAATAACACATCAAAAATGAAATAAATTAAATCAACTTAATCAAATAACTGCTTTGTGATCACTTGATTACATGATTATTTATCACTCCCAAATTTGCTTAATTATGGAGTATACTAATCATTCTTTAATCTGTAATACTACAAAACTCCAAAAACTAATCTCACAAAAATTATTAGTACTAATTTTGTGTGTCCTGATTTATGCATTTTGACATAATTATAAAAAATTGAATCCTATTTTTTTCTATTCTTTTGCATTTTATTCACGTAACCCTCCAATTTATCATACACCATGTCAGTTGATCTATAGACTATACTTGAAATCAAATAACCCAAACCATCCGATCATACTTCTCTATCGAACCTTATCAATCTTATCCATCTAATCGAACGCATGTAAATAGATAATGTGAAAGCAGGGTGTTACCGAAAGAGAGAGACTTGGACTAGAGTCCCGGGCCACCACATATGTGCCGGCTCGATCACATACTTCCTCAAAAGCCCGGCCCACCCATATCCCAGCACCTGCATTAATCATTTTTCCTCTTTTTTTCAGGATTTCAGAATTTTAAAATTTACCACTAATGCCCAAACAAAAATTTATCCTACTTCCAAAAATACTCAATTCAACCTTTTCAACTAAGAGAGACAAAAAAAAAAGACAGAGGAGAAAGAGAGAGAGAGATTTGCATCACTGTTGTGTCCTTTTCTCCAATTAGCATTCCAAGGACATCAACAAGTATGTATTCCCCATCAAAATATAATCAAAGATAATATAAAGTACATAATTATATTAACAAGAATTAACCTGAGTGGTGATGATGAGGAGCCAACCAGCCAAGAAGGAGATGTTTCGGCCATAAAAGGCCTTAACAATGGTGACAATCCCAACAGCATAAGCGGAGCCATTCCCGAAGGCGCTCCCGGCGTTAGCGAATATGGAGATGAGGACGTGCTCCTTCATGTTAAAGGGGCCCGGGTTGAGAGAGAAGCGGCGGGGGCCGAAGCCGGGGATGCGGAAGGCGGCCGTGGGCAGCGCGGCCGCCAAGAAATGGCCGATGGGGAGGGTGGCCACTTGGACGGTGATCTGAGTGATCACGAGTGGCTCGGTGCGGTACGCGAAGAACTGGTTGAGGAAAGAGAGCATCACGCACGACAGAAGCCCGAGGAACCACATCCGGAAAGTCCACACCGGTAGGCTCGGGTCGTCCTTGTTTGTCACGGTTAGCCGAACCTCTTCGATCGGGGACTCCTCTTCTTCGTCCACCACTGCGGCGGCGGCGGCGGGCTCCAGAGTTCCCATGATGAGGAGAGTATGTTATTGTAGGTGGATATGTGGAGATTTTGTGGGAATTTGGATTCACTTTGCCTAGCTATATCATTTTTTTGGTCTATATAAGATTCAATAATTGATATGCTGGCTGGTCAGAGTAAGGAATCTTTTTTATTGTTTACTACTAGTACTACCATTTAATATCCTACTAATTCAAAAAAATTATGTTAAGTGAGTTAAGCGAAGAATATGTAGGGAGATGATAAGAGAATAAAGAAAATAGAGGAAAATAAGGAACAAGAAATATGTTGACTTTTACTTACAAGAAAATGATTTAACTATTATGGAACATACCAAAATGACAAATGACTCTGCTACTACAGAACTAAGGAGGTGGGAATGGGAGGTGTTATCCAACTCTAAAGTTTTTTGCGTATATGTATGAGTAGCGACGGCATTATAAAATATTTAGATTATTAATATCAATATTAAGTGATAATGATATAGTAGGTATTTTTCATAACAATTTATATACTGAAAGGGAAAATTGAAAACGTAGGGGCTCGCCTAAGCTATTTCCAAGCTCCATTTCAGTTCGGATGTGCGTGTAACTCTAACTATTTTAGCGATTTTGTAGGTGGAATTTGAGAAATACAGTACCTAGTAATTATTTTAGTAGTAATAAATTGGATTCGATGACGATTGACGATGAGGATGATGAGGGATGGAGATAGAGTGAGGATACTTTTGGAACAAAAATAGAATCTTTGGCGTGTGATGTTTGGTTGTTTACTTTATTATTATTTGTGGACATATAGTAGAACTATAATGCAAACTGTTAGTAATAAATAAAATGTAGGGTATGGTGTGGAGGGAAATGAGGATATGTATGATGGGCAGAAAAGGGGGACTACTGTGACATATTAAGTCAACAAGTGTTTAATTTAAAAATTTTTGTTTGTACGTTTGTGGAGACGTAGTAATTAATGGATGATAAAACGTTGAAATTTTGGAAGCATTATCACATGGGATGTGGAATTTTATTAGTGCAAATTGATGAAGATTTGAAGATAGCTGTGCACGCCACTGAGTGTAGATTGATAATTTTGTACTGCACACATATGGCCATATGGGGACGAATATTTCAAAATATAATGTTTCATCTTTGAGAATTGAGACTTGATCGTCGCACGTTGTATGTGTGTATCAATCATTTTGAAATATTGTTTAGTTGTTCTTACCATGTACACTCTCCTTCTTCTCTGCATTATTCTCTCACTTATTGTACCACTTTTTCACTTTAATTATTTATTACTATTATTTTTATAAAATGAATATATAAAAGTCAAAGTCAAAGTACTACTTAGTATGTTAGTTGGTTTCTACTTCCGAATATTTATTTACATTTGTCTATTTAATTTTCAATCATAAAAATTTAATAGTCGGAACATATTATCACATAATTATATATTTAATACATTGGATTCTTGATTTATTTTGCGCTATAGTTGGATTTAATAATATTAGTAGTAATACAATGTGCCATGATTCGATTGATTCAAGTGGTAGTACATAATTTAAAGCGCCATTGAATCTTGAAAATTCAAAATTGCACTCAAACAAACTTCCAAAATGGGAAAGCCTACTATTCAATTATCATGATTAAGTTAACGCTTTTATATAGAGAGAGTCAAATTCAAATTTAGGTCCTATTTTACATCTTTGAATTAGGAAGAATATCATTAAGACTGCGTTTGGTACACGAAATTGGAGGTGTGGAATTGGAATTGAAGCCTTCAATTCCAAATCCAGTGTTTGGTATTATAAAAATTCTTGAATTTGGAATTAAATTTCAATTCCATAATTTGAATTTCCTATCAAAAGTAGTGGAATTCCAAATATTCACACACACACACGTCACACACTACACACATTTCACACACTACACACACTTCACACATTTCACACACTACACACATTTCACACACTACAGACACTTCACACGCAACACACACTTCACACACTACATAATTTCACATATTTCACAAACTACATACATTTCACACATTTCACACACTACACACACGTCACTCATTTCACGCACTACACACATTTCCCACACTGCACACACTGCACATTTCACACACTACACACACTTCACACAATACACACATTTCACACACTACACAATTTCACACATTTCACACACCACATATTTCACACATATCACACACTACATACACTTCACACATTTCACACACTACTCACACTTCACACACTTCACACACCACACATTTGAACTATGCGTAGTGTGTGAAATGTGTGTAGTGTGTGTAGTGAGTGTAGTGAGTGAAGTGTGTGAAGTGTGTATAGTGTGTGAAATATGTGTAGTGTGTGTAGTGTGTGAAATGTGTGTAGTGTGTGAAGTGTGTGTAGCGTGTGAAATGTGTGTAGTGTGTAAAGTGTGTGAAATATGTGAAATGTGCGTAGTGTGTAAATGTGTGCAGTGTGTGAAATGTGTGATGAAGTGTGTGTAGTGTGTGAAGTGGATGCAGTGTGTGAAATGTGTGAAATATGTGTAGTGTGTGAAATGTGTGAAGTGTGTGTAGTGTGTGAAATGTGTATATTTATCAAACATGTCAATTCAATTTCATATCAATTCTCATTTCACTAAACATAGGATAGAATTCCAATTCCGTGTACTAAACGGGGCCTAAGAAGTTTTTCAATAAGAAAAGATATCATTTAAGATTTTGCATTTCTATTTTTACGAGCACTAGAAAGAGCATAAGAGCGTCCGCAGTGGCAGCTCTTTTGGAGCTCTATCCCGTACCACCGAACATGACTCCCCATTGAAGATCACCCATCCCACCGAGCTGTCTCACTGGGCTCCCTGGGTAAGGTCGGTAGAACATTGGTGGGACACGCATCCCAACCACGTAGCGCTCCATGGTTGCACGGTGACGATTACTCGCCACCTCCGCGAGTGAGCGTCATTTTCAGCCATTGGAATTTAATTTTAATTTTTTCGAATTGGTGAAAATTGAATAAAAATATTTCACTTCCCAAATATAAATGTTTATTACATTTTTTAACTATTTTTTTTATCCTCAGTTCATCTCAAATCATCTATAAATACCTTATTTATAAAAAAAATCACACAAAACTCTCTACATTTGCACTCTCTCAATAAATTTTCATTATTAATTGTGCAAATATGTTCTACCAACCACCCAACCGTCCGCATGGAAGACGTCGTCGTCGGATTATCCGACTCCAGGTATCCAAGGCTCGGCGACGCCCAACATCCAAAGAACAAGGTGTCCACACAAGGTTGTCTACCGACCTTACCCGATGGAAATGCAGTACTGTGGGGCGCCATACGGGTCGATGTCGTCATACAGCCCGATATCGTCTTTGTCCCAAATTCGAGAGGACAGTGCCCAATCTTCGGAGCAATGTTCGGTGCGAACTCCGAAGGTCAATGCCCGCCATCCTTACTTCGCATAAAAGACGGAGAAATTCCTTGAAGTGTGGGTCACCATTTCAGAAGATTCGATTGTGAGAAGTGAGAACCAACCACAACGGGAAGGTTTTTTTTTGGGATTGGGTGACTGAAACCTACAATGCTACGCGGCCGAAAGGATCTGTCCCCATGCAATTTGAAGATGCTTCGTAATCATTTCGGCCGAGTGAGTTTCAATGTCCAAAAGTTCAGCAACATCTTTCTTGCTCGTATTTTCTCTATTTATTAGCATAGACATCTTCACACCACACCTTTCACACAACACCTTAACCAAGTGATTTTATGATATTTATAGAAGATTACTAAGATGGATTTTCTAATACTCTAATTTCATACTCCATATACTAATATTTTTTTTTTCCAGGATGTAAAGGACATGCTTCAGTGATGAATCTGTCATTCAAATGCTCAAAATAGGCTTTTACAATGTTCAAAATTGAAAGATGCTGGGATAGACCAATTTATAGTACTCTACAATGGCTTCATTTTTTAGGAATTGCCTCTATTAGTTTCACACTGTCCAATATAATTCCGCGGTACTCAGGTTATGGCAGATTATAACTTTTCGTTGCATATCCTAAACTGGTTATAATATGCTCCAGCTTTTGGCATATAGGATTTAATTTAATCTATGATGAAAATGGTTACCATAAGAATCTGCAAGTATTAATGTAAATTTTTTCAGACGAATCTATCATTATAGTACTAATATAGACTAGTATAGATTGTTATGTTTGTTAAGGCCCAGCTTTACAAACCCATTTTTACGTTATAAATTTGAAAATGTTCATAAAACTCTATACGAATTTTGGCAAAATTCTGTGTTTTACAAACTTTAAAAATTGTCTAAATATTACAAAGTTTACATTTTATGTGCTATTTTCCGATCCACGCAGTGTTATTAGTAGTGTCAAGTAGGATACAAAAGTCACATACATTAGTAGAATATAGTGAATGTAAAATTTATGATATTGTTGACTAATTTTAAAGTTTATGAAAAATACTATACTAACAAAAGTTATAATTTTAATGACCAATGTCCTGATAAAATTTTGAGTTTTCGCTAACAAATCATAGAAAAATTTAATTAAATAATTAATGTTAACTGTAAAGAAGTTAAACAATCATATATGCACATTAGACTAAGATATAAGTGCCCTAGTGGTGGCATGAAACTAATTTAAATTAAATTAAATTAAACTATAATAAAATAAAATAAAATAAAACTAAACTATAGAGCAAGAGATCACGAATATTAACTAAAAGTGAATTGGTTATTTTGGTTTTTTGTATGATAGCATCAAAACAAATTACTAGGAGTACAAAGTATACATTCGTCTAAAAAAAATAAATTAATTCGATCATTTTAGACCGTTCTCTAAAATTAGACTAATTTTAAAAATGAAAAATTTTAAGCATTACTAATAATACTGATAATGTGGACTCCACGATCCTCTAACACTATATCCGGCATCAATTTTCTCTCTATCTCTAACTTTTCCAATTAAGAATTAAATTTCGTGTCATTTACAACTTTACTACTTTTTATAGGCAAATGTAGTATTTAAAAAAAAAATTAAAATATAATACTCCATATAAATTAAATTGCATGAAAAAATAAATACCGTAGTACTTATTTAACTAAAATCATATCCCTAAGACACCATTTTAACATGATTATATCAGTAATATCACCACTATATGTTTATATTGATTTTAACGTATGTAAATTCAAATAAACTTTTCAAATATATATTTCGTGGTTTCTTATTGATTTTGGAAATAACCCGAGTTTAAAGGCGAAAGAATAGTTTGTTATGTGTTCAGCGCATAGCTTCGAGACCAAAAGCAAGTAGTACAAAGTTCAAACTATGCTGCTTAGATGGTAGAGCACGTTTTATTATTACTTTAGTTATGGATCAATAATTTATCTGCTTGATTAAATAATTAATTGGTCAGCAATCAAAGTCCACCTCTTGAAAATCAAAACTTTACTACTAGTAGTAATTTTAAAAATGTTGAATAGATTTAAAATTTGTCCATGCATCATAAACTTTTAAATTTCAATTTTTTAAATAATTTTAATTTGATCATGAATTTGAATCACCATACAATAACTTTACCCTACTTATATATATGACGTCAACATAGATTCTTTTTTATCGCATGCAAGAGTAATCGTAACAAATTATACTATATATCGCAACAACCGATTACATACGACGTATCAATGGATATATTTAAATCTCAACAAACAATTCAAATCTCTATACATATTTTCTATAGACTATATGAGTAATTACGTAGTAATTCATAAAATTTATAGTATAAAGAAATTAATTTAGCATAATTGATACAAAAACTTCAATTCAATTTTATTAGGTAGGATACAACATGTCACTTAACCTTGACTTATACAGCAAAAGCACAATTAACATAATCCGCATTAAGTTACATTATATACATATAAAATATTGATATAAAAAATTAAAATTAAATAATTAATACTCCATAAAATTATCAAATGATATTTTTTTGTATCATAGTAGTATTATTATTACTCCATACTAGTACATTTTTTAATAGCAGAAATGATAGTGAAAACTTATCAAATCCCTAATCAAACAAATCTCCATTAAAATGAATTTAACTCTAATCTATTAAATATAAATATAATAAATATATAATCTATTAAATATAAATATAATAAATATAGTATGTATAGTTGTTTTCTGCAGGTTATGGAGGTGCATGAAGAAACTTCCAGGAAGCAGCAATCTCTAGTCTCCACGTTGAATATTATTAGTAATTTTTTTTTTCTGCTACCCTTGAATCGTCCTCGTTTTCTCCACCTCTGTTTGACCCCAGTTGTATGTAGTTCTTGAATAAAGAGATAAGATTCTGTTTTCTATATTTGGCCCTTTTGTTATTTCGGGGGTTGTTGGATGAGAGTAGGACGCTTTCAAGATTGAATCTTTAATTTAGTTATAATTTGGGTTTTCCCTGATTTTATCTGGGCTATCCTATATTCGTTCAAGACTTGCCATTTTAGTGTTCCCAGATTCTGAACTAATTCAGGTGAGTCTTTCGTTGATTTGATCGAATGGCGGCGTTGCTTGATTTTTGTTAAGTGATTATGTATCCTGTTTAGTGGGATTCTCTCCCTTTCTTTATGGTAGATAGTGATGCATGATATTGATGGAGTTCCAAAATAGGAAGTCATTTAGTAGTATTGATTCCATGATTTTTCTCTTCTCTTCAGGAGTGAAGAATGGTGATAAGAAATCCTTGATTTGATTCAGGAGTAGATTTTTTTGGGTTTGACCTATGAAATTGGGGATATAAGTTGAATAACAGCTGCTCAGAAAATTTTTTCCCCCAAAAACTAAATCCATAGTCTTCGATTTTTAGGAAGATGATGGAGCTCACTCATGTAAATAGTGAGGGAGAGGTTGCAGAAAGTGAAATATCTGAAACGAAAAGTTTAAGGAAAAACTTATTTCACCAATCACACTATTCTGGTGTTGTGAGAAAGAAGGCCTACATATTTGATGGAGATGGGAATTACTTTAACAAGGAATGGGATATAGTTCAAGGTTCAGGAAAAGAGTTCTGTTGGTATCATGTTGAGCTTCCAAAAGGGAATCATAAACTCTCACAGTTGGCTCAGCATCTCATCCATGCCCTATCCCCGCCCCTAAAGCTCCAGGACATACTCTCACTCGTTAGCAACGGGCCATTTTGTGGGCACGTAGATGGTGCTCTCGTATTCAGAGTTAACTCACCCGGCCCTGCATCTAGCAAGTTCACCTTTAGGATCGCAGCAAGAATCACTGAGAATTCAGTTATCACGGTATCATTAGGACGTGTTCCTAGACTGGGCTTCTCTCCAGCAAATGAGTCTTTGCTGTCAGAGATTCCGATCATAGAAAGTTCGAGTAATGGAAGTAGTGAACGAAGGGATAGAGGAGGGATTGTGATAAGGGAACATGTACTAGATTTTCTATTGACTATGAATCATTCGGAGGAAGCTGATAACCCTGTGCCTAAATCTGTTGCAAATCTTGTGGTACACATCATCGATACACATATGGATCACCTTCAGGATGTTGTGACCAAGCTTGAGATTGAGCTGGATGCAGTCGAGTTAGAGCTGGACAGAGGTATGTCTCTAGGATTTTCAATTTGGCATTCTAGTGCATCCATTAAAGTCAGCAGCTTATTTATGCTTTTTTGTTATTTCTGTGCTATATCTGAGAAGTACTGATCAGCATTGCTTACTTGTGGTGTAGTTTTGGAGTCTTGGCACGTCTTTTATCTTGATTAACTTGTGTGTATTGTGATCCTATTGAGATTTTTACTAATGAATTTGTTACTGGTGTAAAGATTGTTTATTGGTTCAATAAAACAAAACATTATGAGTATTTGTTACTCCATTTGAACTTCTTGTATTAAAAGTAAAGGAAATAAATATAATAGGTGCAAAGAAGAGTGTGTTTTGATGGAAACTAAAAGAGAGATGAAGTTAATAGAAATTCATGTAATTTTGTAATCTATGCCTCATCTTCTGTGAGAACCATTCCAGAGCAGGAAACTTCAGAATTTGGATGCAGTGTATATTTAAACTGATGTAGTGTTTGACTTGAGTGCAAAATGACACGACTTAACATTTTTAGTAGATAAACTGAAAAGGGGAATATTTTTAGAACTATGAGATGCATTAGAAGTGGTTTAAAATGTTAGAAACATGTATGACATATTGGCATTTCTAATCTAGATATTTTACAATATACATCTGTGGAGCTCTATATGTATTGCTGAACTATCATGTTCTACTATGCTAGTTAGGATTTTGAATTAGTTAGTGAATATTTCACTGGCTATTTTTTAAAATTGTAACGTACTTAGCATATGCAATATAAACAACCGCCCATTGGAAGAAGAGCAGTGGTCTCTTTCTCTCACTCAGACACGGGTACTTACGTAAACTCATGTAATTGTAAAGCTTTAAAACAGAAAAGAACCAATCTTTTCATTGAGAGTGTTTCACTTTGTTAAAACTAGGAGTATATAGTTTTCTTTATGAATCTTTTCGTGCCCCGCCAAATAATAGTCTATATTTGCATTTACTCACATCCACTTCATATAATGGCTGTTAAGTAGTAACAGTGCATAAGTACTTACAAAAACTCATGTGATTGTGAGGTTTGGTGTTGTTGTTTCGCTTGCCAAGTGTTGACAGTTGTTGGGGAAAAGATAACAAAACTTGTCTTCAATATGTTGTTGGATTTAGTACTAAATGCTCGTCCTATATATCCAGCTCGATGGATGCCCTTAAAAGAAGTAGGCTATTGTATCTTAGAAAAAAACTACTATATGGTACTCCTGAATAGGATCAGTTGATTTTAGTTAGAGTACTCCTGACTTTTTACTTCAGTATATGATACTCAGTGATCTTTTTCAGGTGGTTTTGCTATGAAGAAGCAAATGTTAGATAGCCGAAGATTCCCAAAAATGAATCTCGACTTGCAGCGTCTACTGCAGGTATTTCAATTTAATCCATGGTTTGATACCTCTCTAAAAACCTTTTATGTAGGAGTACATGTTTTTGCTAGTATTATTTATGGTAAACATAATACATGACCATACAATCCTATTTTGGGTTGCGTTTAGTTTGAAGGATTTAATATGGATAGACGATTTTATAGAAGAATTTCAAGTGGCTCCATGCCATGTAGAGCTGGTTTTGGAATCCACCAAAATCTCTCTTATGAATAATTCAAAAACAGAGTAGTGGTTTTCATATGTTAGTTTGAATTTCAAATGTGCCCTCCGAATTCTTTAATCCGAATGCAACCTTGAGTGTTTTTTGATATTTTAAATGATGATACTGTAGTTAAACGAATATGAGAAAATGAGTTGAGAACATATTTAAAGCAATGATCTGGGCAACTCCAGGTGATAGCACACGGTGAACAAGTATTTCCCCGAGTCAAGGAAAAGTGTTCTTCTAAAGAATGGTTTGGCAGTGAAGATATCAACGCGTTAGAAGAGTTGATTGGTCGTATAAGGAGATTAAAGGAGAACGTTGGTTTCATAGCCAACCGCGTCACTGCAATTCAGGCTGGCCTCGACAGCTGGCAGTCCGAGCAAATAAACAAAAAGCTATACTACCTCTCTTTCCTCTCCATTATATTTCTGCCTCTTTCAATAATAACCGGAGGTCAGATTTTCACATTAAACTTGCATACATATTTCCTATCATGTCAGAGGCATTTGGCATAAACATCAGCTGTTTCTTGTTGGCAGTGTTTGGGATGAATGTCGGCGGAGTTCCTTGGACCGGACAAAGAGACCCCACGATTAAGGATGGGTTTCGTAATGTGCTGATAGTCTGTGCAGCCATGCTTGGGGTTGTTCTATTGTGCTTTCTTTTCCCGGCTTTGTATAGCCGTGCAATGGCCTGGCGGAGAAGGCAGGTCATGCAACGGAGCTGGTCCCTCAACCGGAGGTCCTTCGTTAGGAGAGCCGGGATGGATGGAGAAAGAACAGAAAGAGGAGGATACATTCGACTTTAGCTAGGCTGCAAGAGTGATGATGATCATCGTACATGGTAAATGTGTTCGATCTTCTCCCTCGTTTGCATTTCATCCGACGTCGTCTTGCTTTGGACAGATTTGATCGTTTCTTGTACTTATAATTGATCTTCTGCTATTTTTTTTATACACCCACACGCCAATTCTTGGTTTGCTGGGATGTAGGCCATTGTTTTCACTTTTTCTCTTGAGAAATCTCGATTTTCTTGTATAGTGTCTTTGGTTGCGAGCTTTTCAACCTCATTTTCTCTTGAGAAATCTCGATGTTGTTTAGTATAGAATGTGTAATTGTTCATTTGAGATAATCACTTTCCATTTTTAAACTCAATTCTTGGCAATTATTTCTATAAAATGTCCAGATAATTAGTATTGATAATTTGGTATTTTTTGAGACAAGCATATAGATGATGATGTAAATTGATATTATAGTAGATTACTATTTAAAATTGGAGTATGAAAAAAATTAACGAGTAATCTCGATCTTTGGTGATTTTATATGTGATGCTACATCATTGCCACAATTTGTCTTTGTAAAATGTATCGAATTGACCCAATATAGATTAATCTCTACGATAAACTATTAAAATGAAAATGCTTGTGACACGTCCCTTTTTTCTCGATATAAGTAAATTGAAAGAGAATAATGAATATTGTGGCCACGAAACAAAAAGAGAAGGTTGAGTGAGAGGTGGCTGCATTTCCACCATTTATCTAACCAAATGGAGTAATGTGTTACATTAAATACAAGAGTAACTAATAATTTCATATGCCTTAAGCCTAATTAAGTGAGAAGTATTGAACATGTATCCAACACAATGAAATAATTCGATAAACAATAAACATAGGGTTATATATCAAATTATAAAAAGTAATCAAAATTAAATATAAAAAGCGGTTGTAGTTGTATGTCTTGTGGAGCACGAAGGAGGCACTACATACATCTAGAATATTCGACATTTTTTCTATTTATGAATTTCTTTATATTCTAAACCGCAGCCGTTTGTATCCGCCTCTCCACTCCCACAGCTCCTCTTTCATAAACCCTAAACCCTAGCGATACACTCTCAATTTCAATACAGCTTTCCATTTCAATGGCGAGCGCCGTCCTCCGATCTCTCCGTCGCCGTGAAGTTTCCTCCGCCTCTAGCTCTGCTTTCCGAATAGTACGTCTCGCCGATTCTCCGATTTTCTTTTCCCTTTACTCTTAACGTTTGATTCGTTTCTGTGTGATCTGGTGTGAAGTTTTTGTTACTGTCTTAGATCTGGTCTGTAATTCGTTTCTATTGACATGAATCTTGTACAGAATTTTTACTTCGTTTTATGTGATTTACTGGTGATTTTCTGTGAGTTTATATTGTGAATTTCGTGGTTTATTGTCATCTGTTTTGGAATTTCAAACCATCTTTGTGTAGAAACTTTATTATTTATATTTAATCAATTACCCTATTTATTTACTTTGCTATTGTCTTCTTAGATTTTTTTACTGAAATTCAGGGAGGTCCAAGCAGTACTTAATACTATGTCTTACTCTTGTCGACTGTATTGTTTTTTCGATACTATTTGATTAGGAGATTTGAGTAGTCAAACTATTTACTGCTTGGGTGAAAGATCATATTTCTATGGATGCAACACCTTTAAAACTTAGTGTCTGAAGATTATGCTAGTAGCATTAAGAACCTTGTGATCTTTTGCTGCCTACTAATATATTTTGTATTTCAGTTAACTGGAAACACTAAACCATCATGGGCTGTAAGCAACAGCTTGGCAGGTCTTGTAAGGCCGTTCAGGTATATGTCATGTTCATCTTTTGTATATCAGGATATCAGGCAATAGGTCATTGTCTTTTTCTGTTTTTTAATTCAATTCTGTTTATTACTGAACAGTACCAAACCGGCTGGAAATGATGTGATTGGTATTGACTTGGGTACCACAAATTCTTGTGTATCTGTCATGGAGGGAAAGGTGCCAGCATTTTTTCTCAATTGAATTCTGCATCATACTATTTGATCCCAATTGATTACTTACATGTAGTATAAATTGTACAATATTTCTTACAGACTCCAAAAGTTATTGAGAATGCTGAGGGTGCTCGGACAACGCCGTCAGTTGTTGCTTTTAGCCCCAAAGGAGAACTGTTGGTTGGAATACCAGCAAAGAGACAAGCTGTCACCAATCCTACCAACACAGTCTTTGGAACCAAGCGGCTAATTGGTAGACGTTTTGATGACCCTCAGACACAGAAGGAAATGAAGATGGTTCCTTACAAAATTGTCAAGGCTCCTAATGGAGATGCATGGGTTGAGGTCAATGGGCAGCAGTACTCACCAAGTCAAATTGGTGCTTTTGTCCTGACCAAGATGAAGGAAACTGCTGAAGACTACCTTGGGAAGACTGTAACCAAGGCTGTTGTTACCGTTCCGGCTTATTTCAATGACGCACAGCGACAAGCTACCAAGGATGCGGGGAGAATTGCAGGGCTGGATGTGCAACGGATTATTAATGAGCCTACCGCAGCTGCACTCTCTTATGGCTTGAACAATAAAGAAGGCCTTGTTGCAGTTTTTGATCTGGGAGGTGGAACATTTGATGTATCCATTTTGGAGATTTCCAATGGCGTCTTTGAGGTGTGACATACTTGTTAAGCACATTTTTAGTTATTCCTTTCTATGTTTTATGTTGCTGTACTGAACACATGTTTTCATGCAGGTGAAAGCCACTAACGGTGACACATTTTTGGGAGGGGAGGACTTTGACAATGCTTTGTTGGAGTTTTTGGTCAGTGAATTCAAGAGAACGGACAATATTGATCTGTCTAAAGATCGTCTTGCTCTGCAGAGACTAAGGGAGGCAGCTGAGAAGGCAAAGATAGAGCTCTCGTCAACAACTCAGACTGAGATCAGCTTGCCCTTCATCACTGCTGATTCAACTGGTCCAAGGCATCTGAATATCACACTGCCAAGGTCCAAGTTTGAGGCTCTGGTTAACAGCTTGATTGAGAGGACTAGGAATCCTTGCAAGAGTTGCTTGAAGGATGCTGGCATCTCCATTAAGGAAGTTGATGAAGTGCTCCTTGTTGGAGGAATGACCCGTGTTCCCAAGGTTCAGGAAGTAGTAACTGAAATCTTTGGCAAGGCCCCAAGCAAAGGGGTCAATCCAGATGAGGCTGTTGCCATGGGGGCTGCTATTCAAGGTGGCATTCTCCGAGGTGATGTCAAAGAGTTACTTCTCCTTGATGTTACACCGTTGTCTCTAGGTATCGAGACACTTGGAGGAATCTTTACAAGATTGATCAACAGAAATACCACAATTCCTACAAAGAAAAGCCAGGTCAGTAGCTATTAGCATTTTATGATTGTGTATTTTCTGACATAATTGTACTATTTGACTGGAAAATCCTTTTTGTTTCTGGATCAAAATTTTCTGATGCAAGTCTTGTCATTATTTCAGTCATTCTCGACAGCTGCTGACAATCAGACCCAGGTCGGCATCAAAGTGCTTCAAGGAGAGCGTGAGATGGCTACGGATAACAAGCTCCTTGGTGAATTTGAGCTCATGGGTATTCCTCCAGCTCCTAGGGGCATGCCTCAGATCGAAGTCACGTTTGACATCGATGCCAATGGTATCGTGACTGTTTCTGCAAAGGATAAGACCACCGGCAAAGAGCAGCAGATTACAATTAGGTCGTCAGGTGGTCTATCGGAGGATGAGATTGAGAAGATGGTCAAGGAGGCTGAGGTACACGCCCAGAAGGATCAGGAGAGGAAGGCATTGATAGATGTCAGAAACAATGCGGACACCACCATCTACAGCATTGAGAAGTCGTTGAATGAGTACAGGGAGAAGATTCCAAGTGAAGTAGCTACTGAAATTGAGACCGCTGTTGCAGACCTGAGAAGTGCGATGGCCACTGAGAACATAGATGATATCAAGGCTAAGCTTGATTTGGCAAACAAGGCGGTGTCAAAGATTGGACAGCACATGTCGGGCGGCGGTTCAAGTGGTGGTCCCACTGGAGGCTCGGAGGGAGGTGACCAGCAGGCACCTGAGGCAGAATATGAGGAGGTAAAGAAGTAGATGGCTGATGTGGGATTATATAGCCAGTTGAACTGAGTTCAATTTTTTTTTGGAGGATGTATTTACATTACAGTAGTTTGGTTGTAGTTGTTGGATTTCGGAAACTTCCTCGGGCTGAAATGCTGAATTAAGCATCGGTTTTTTTTGACATAATTTGGCGAATATTGATTTGTGCTAAAAATATGCTAGTAGAATAAATTCTATGCCCTCTGGGGATTAAGATTATTTTTCACTGTATTTGATTTGGAGGTGCCATATGTTTGTATTGTCCACGTTTATGCGCTTTGCGTTGATATGCTATGAAAAGTGAATTTCAGAATCAGAGAAATAATAGAACTTTCTTTTTATTTATTAAAGAAATAATCATTGTAGGAAACTATTTTTCTAATTTACATGTTAAAGTAATTAGTTCTAAATGATTAATTATTATGGTTGAAGTGACTAAGCCAATCAAATATTTTAGAAGACTCTCTCAAATATGGAACCTTTGTTAAGTGAGTTTTGTAATACTATATATAATTAAATTGTAATCTTTTTTTTTAAAGATGGTCTAAGGTAAATGAGATTTTTTAATAATATTAATCATTTTAAACTCATATAGGTACTTTATTAGAGTATATGTCCCCTCGTTGAGGATTGAAGTAAGGTGTGGTCTAAATCCGTTATTGGTGCGAATTTGTGTCGGATTATAAAAAATTGGCAAGCCTAAAATTTTACCCCGGTTATTTCATTTTCATATTACCAAATAATCAACAAATATATAAAGATGGTTTGCAAAAAAGCGCTAGAAAATGGCGAAGATATGCAGAAATTGAATGCGGCGGATGTGGAGCCCTCGAGAAAGAAAATGAAAAAGGACAAAAAGAAGAAGGATATCGATGCTGATGCTGCACCGTCATCTTTGAATTCGATGGAGAGGAGGAAACATAGGAAAGGTGAGGCACAAGCGGATTAGTGATGAAAAGCTGGACGTGGAATTGGAAAATGAGAGTGGAGTGTTGCCTAAGTTCCACATTGGGGTGTTTAAGGAACTGTGAGCTGCGGATGCGAGTGTGAGGGAGGCGGCAGCTAAGGTATTGGTTGAGGAGTTGAGGGAAGTTCAGAATGCTTATGATCCCCTTGGAGGATAAGTCAAAATTTGAAGCAGAGAGGGATGATGGGTTGAATAACTGTGCTCCCTCTCTGAGGTATGCTGTGCGGACTGCGGAGGCTTATTCGTGGTGTTTCCTCATCAAGAGAGGTGCGATTTCTTGTTTTGTAACTTTATTATGCATGAGAAAACATCTTCCATATGATTTCTTTTAGCGTCCTTTATATGCTATTGACATCTTGTGATTTCATTGTTTCTTTATTCTATTACAAATTTGATTGGAATTTGGATGCAATGCTTATAGGTTCTGCTCTTTTCTCTACTGTTCTATTGCAGTGTGCAAGACAAGGGTTTTCATTAGGTCTCACAATGGCATAAATTTAGAATCCTTGTTAAAGCTAATTACAACTTTGCTGGAAGTTTCATCTTCCATGGACAGGTGAGTAATGGTCACTTCTCAAATGTAGTCAGCAGCTGAGATATATGTTTTATTTATGAGGAATCCTTTTATCTATAGGAGGTTAAAGACTGCTTATTGGGTCGTTTATTTGCTTATGGAGCTCTTGCAAGATCGGGAAAGCTCACTGAAGAATGGACCGCAGATAATAATAGTGAACTCATAAAAAAATTTACCAAATGTCTTAATGATCTTGTCATGGTTTAGTTGCCTGAGGAAGCACTGCTAAAGCATCTCCTTGAAGCACCAGGGCTACAGGAGTGGTTTGAAGGAGCCACAGAAACTGGAAATCCTGATACATTACTTTTAGCTCTTAAAATACAAGAAAAAGTTTCTATTGACCATAGATTCAGTAAACTGCTGCCTTCCCCCTTTAGCAAAAGTTCCCTTTTTGCTGCTGATTATTTATCCACTATTTCCAGTTGCCTGAAGGTACTACGCATATTAGTTTCCTTATAGATTTTATTACCGGTTAAGTGATATTTTAGTCTTTGCTGATGTATATGTCTGGGATATTGCAGGAATCTACCTTCTGTCAGCCTCGAGTGCATAGTGTATGGCCTGTTTTGGTTAGTTATCTCTTACCTGATGTCGTACAAGATGTTGATTCAGCATCAGGTCTAAAATCAAGTAAGAAGCACAAAAGAAGTCGTAAGTGTAGCTCTACTGATGAAAATATGGAAGAAAATCTGCTATGCTTCTGTGAAACAATAATTGAAGGGTCACTTCTAACCTCATCTCATGATCGCAAAAAGCTAGCATTGGATGTGCTGTTGCTTCTGCTTCCAAATCTTCCTGCTACTTATGTGCATGTTATATAATCATACAAGGTTGTCCTAGGTCTTGTGGACATACTCTCCACAAAAGATTCTTGGCTTTATAAAGTTGCTCAACATTTTCTTAAAGAACTGTCTGAATGGGTAGTGCATGATGACATGAGGAGGGTTGAGGTTATAATGGCTCTGCAGAAACACAGCAATGGAAATCACCAGATCAAAAACAGTGAAAGACCTGATGTCAGATTTCAAAACAGAGTCTGGCTGCATTCTGTTCATTGAAAGCTTGATTACCATGTTTCTTGATGAAGGTCAATCTTCAGAAGAACCTTCAGATCAGAGTCAAACTACTGACAGCAATTCTGTGATCGGATCTATTGAGGATAAAGATCCTACTCGGACACTGGAAAATACTGAATTCCTTAAAAGTTGGGTTGTGGAATCCCTTCCTGCTGTTCAAAAGCATTTGAAGCTTGACCAAGATGCTGCACAATTCCGTGTGCAGAAAGAAGTTCTGAAGTTTCTTGCAGTTGAAGGTCTATTCTCATCATCACTTGGAACTGAAGTAACGTCTTTTGAACTACAAGAAAAGTTCAGGTGGCCAAAATCAGCAATTCCTAGTGCATTGACTCGTACGTGTATCGAACAGCTTCAATTGTTGCTTGCAAATGCACAGAAAGGAGAGGGGCCTCAAGCTGTGGCAAGTTGTGTGGAGGCAAAGGATCTTGGGTCCTATTTTATGCGGTTTCTGGGTATATTATACAACATTCAGTTTCTCTGTCAATGGCTTTGAATAGTGATGATGAAGAAGCATTCAAGAAACTGCAGGCCATGGAAAGTCAACTATCAAAAGAGGTACTCCCTTTGAATGTATGCTATGGCCTACATCCCATAATGATAGTCCCTTGTTCATCTTTTATCTGGTCCAAAATCATAGTTAACTTGTTAAATGTACTATATATTCTCATTTTCTTTAATCCACCCCTGATTGATAATCTTTGAAATTAGCAATCTTTTTTATTTTCTGTGAGTATTATATAGGTCTAGTAGGAAATCTTTTATGTAATGTAACTAATTTAAGTGCAGAAAATACATTTTCAGCGCTCTCAGTTACATAAAATACATATTCGACTAATCCAAGTACATAAAATACAGTTTCATAGTGTGTGAAAGACGGGAATGATCCTTTTGAAATATTCTAAACTAATTTATCATCTATTTATAAGAATTACTATAATTTAACCAATCTTATCTCTAGATTTCTTATATTTGTGATAAGTATTGTTTGCAAATTGCTCATTTATTTTTGACTAATGCCTTGAAATTTGGAGGCCTTGTCGACCTCCACTAAATTATTTTTTACTACTTAAATCTTGGATTTTCTTCACAGGAACGTAATTGTGCATTTGTGCTATCACCACAGACGCAAGTAAGTTTATGCTCTGAGATATTTACTCATCCAACTACTGCTTCAAATCATACTTCGACCTGGAGAGTTCTCCGAAGTTGTCATGTGTTGTAAAAAAGCTTTTATCTCTTCTGATCTCGAGTCCTCTGGAGAAGATGAATGTGAGGGGGATGGTGTGCCTGAACTGATGGATGTACTCAGTCGTCTGCTTCGGTGCGATCTGCTATTGAGCAGGTACCAAATAAACATTTATGTCACTTCCCCGTAGTTGAGTGCTGTAACTTTTTATTTGTCTTTACATCGAATATCTTAATGAAAGATTCCATTAGCTGACTAACTTTGGCATATCTGAGTAGTGGGGTGTTTCTGCAATTGACTGAATAAACTCTAGTGTTATATAGTACTTTATTTGAGCTTTTCAGATATTAATTTTCAAGTAACTGCTATCATCTGCATCGATAGAAATTGTCATGCTTACTGCCTAGAAAGTGATACCCTGGTTTTATTTTCTGATAACTTTTTGCTTTTACTTAATCGCTCTCATCCAGCCTGCATTACTTCATGATGAAAGACTTTGGTGCATTCCCCCATTGCTTATCTATTGTCCTCTCCAGGCCAACTAATTGGTTTTATCTTCTACAGGTTTTCAAATGCTTCTGTAAAACTATAACGGATGATGGGTTACATCGGATGTTGCGAGTTGTCAAAAAGGATTTAAAACCTGCTCGGCACCACAATACAGAGAGTGAAGATGATGATGCTGAAGATGATCTTTTTGGTCTTGAAGAAGCTGAAGAATCTGATGAGGCTGAGACAGGTGAAACTGTAGATAGCGATCAGCAGACAGATGAGTCTTGAGTCAGTGGTTGGGGTTGATGTAGTTACTGCTGAACTCCCTGATGCCTCGGATGATGAATCTGACGAGGGAATGGATGATGATGCAATGTTTCGAATGGATACTTATCTCGCACGAATATTCAGGGAAAAGAAGAACCGAGCAGGAGGAGAAACTGCACATTCTCAGCTTGTCCTCTTTAAGCGCTGTGTCGTTGCTGGAGATTTACCTGCATGAAAATCCAGGCAAGTTGAAATGATATACTCCATTACTTGAATTTTGATCCATTCCTAGATCTCAGCTCCATGCCCTCAGCTTTGTGCTCTTTGATCCATTCTTTAGAGCCTCTGTTAAGACTTAAGATAGATATATAACTTGAATTTTTGTCAGTTTCTTAGTAGTTAGTATTGACATCACGTGAAGGAATTATAATGCTGGATTTACAGCAACTTCTTCTCTGTATTTAATTCTTGAATGATTCTGAATCAGACCTAGTCGTCCTTGGTTATTGTTGATGCAGGTAAACCGCAGGTGATCAAAATATTCTCAAACCTTGCTCAAGCATTCACTAATCCACACACAACAGAAGGAAGCGAGCAGCTTGGTCAGCGCATATGGGGAATTATACAAAAGAAGATATTTAAAGCAAAAGAAGAGTATCCAAAAGGAGAAACAGTGTCAGTTGCTGTACTTGAGCCTCTCCTGGAAAAGTATCTGAAGCTGGCAGCAAAGGCCATCAAAAGAAAAAAATCTGCTTCTAATCCATCTAAGAAGAAACAATCTGCCTCCTTGAGTCGGCACAAAATGATCAATTCACTTGCCCGAAGTTCAACATTTTGGATTTTAAAAATCATTGACGCAAGCAACTTCTCGGAGTCTACAAAGGGTCTGTGATACACTGCAGAATATTTTAGTGGACTACTTTGATAGCAAGAAATCACAAATGAAATGCGAGTTCCTAAAAGAAATATTCAGACGGAGACCATGGATAGGTAAACAGCTATTTGGTTTCCTATTAGAGAAATGCAGTTGCGCCAAATCACAATTTCGGCAAGTTGAAGCTTTGGATTTGGTGACAGAAGTGCTGAAGGCTCACGGTAGTGCTAGTGACAAGGCATCCAAAAAGTTTTTGAAAAGCCACATTTCAAAGATAAGCCATTTGATAAAGCACCTTGAGACGAATATGCCAGAAAAGCAGGCAAGAAGAGCTGCTGTTCATAGATTTTGTTGCAAGGTGTTCCAAATGCTAAACACTTTTTAGTTCAGTTCCAGCTTTGTTGATGATTTGGAAGAAGATGGTTGTGCCGCCTGTCAATCCCAACTCGGTGACATATTTCTTGCTCTCAAGAAACAGCAAGTTTGAGAGAAGGAGAATTAAGTGATAGTACATTTCTTGATCTCAAGAGGGCTGCAAAAGAAAGGCAAGTTTGATTCTCTAAACTAATTAACTTGTGAGATTATTTACTGGATCCACGGAGCTTGCAAATTTACAACATACTAGGACCAACACCAATAGAGTCAGTTTTGCACCTTATGTTTTCTTTTAGGCTTAAATACTTTCTCTCTCTGTCAGTTGCCTTATAATTTTAATTGAGTTTGAGTTTGAGTTTAGTTTTGCTTTATAAGATTGCAACTGTAGTTCTAATATAGCCCTAGTTTTTCTCTCCATATGTTATGTTGCCTCTTAATTTTAGTTGAGCTTTGGCCTTTGAGATTACATAATTGTTATGTGAAACTGACATTGTATATTGTTGTGTTCAGATTTCAGCATCTGGTGTCTCATAAATTTAATTGAATTTGAGTTTAGTTCACTATTTAAATTAAGTAGTATTTGGTTTCTTATGTTGAACAACAAATATGTGAGTTTCCCATGGAAGAGTGTAATCCAACACATTAATCAAACTTTTAAGCTGTAACAAATTACTCCAAACTGACTACAATCTTTTAACAATTACTCCACTAAGCTTAAGCTTATACTTCCCATGGAAGAGTGTAATCCAACACATTAATCTCTTGTCTTCAACCTCGGCATCAACAGCAACAACCTCATTTGCCATTCTGAAAGTCAAATAAAATATTCTTCAGCTATTATACATTACCAAAAATGACAAGTAATCCATTGCAAGAAATACAAACCTCATGAACAAATATGCTAATTTGTGAGAGTAGCCAAAAATGCCCGACCAAAATAGCACTGAATTCTTTTCAGATTTGCGCAAAACGCTATCAAGTCAAGACTGTGCATCATCTGCGTCGGACTCACTACCAGAGGAACTCCCTGAATCAGAATCTGTAAAAAAGCAAGCTCAAACGAATGAACATCTGTTTCTTGTTTCCATTTCCATACTTTCACCCCCAACACAATGTAGAAACGCAAGAAGAATCAGTATCAATACCACTCGAGGATGACGAATCACTACTTGAGCTGCCAGAACTGCTTGAGCAACTGCTAGCATTGCCTCTACCAGCATTCTCCTGCCCAACAATACCATCATTCTCCTGTCCAACAACACCATCATCATTCTCCTGCCCAACAACAACTTCTCTCTCAATCTCAATCTCCACAGCAGGGAAGCTCGCTGCTGGCATATCGTCATCAATATCTACATCTTCTTCATCATTTTCTTTCATCATCTTGCCACAATCATCATTCTTGTCACTCAATGCGCCCTACACAACATTAGCAACAACATGAATAAACCGTGAAAACACCAAAAAAAAGACACAAATCTTGATGCAAATTAAACTTACCACATCAGCAGCATCAGTAACAGGACTGGAGGGAATAGAAACTCCAACAGCTGGATTGTTGCTCATCATCAACGCTTGCCGCTTTGTCTTGCTAACCATCTTCTTCCAATTGGTCACAAATCGATCAAGTTCCCACAGCGTATCAGTATCAAGAGCCTCAATATCAAGCTCAATTTCATCGCCATCCTGTGCCAAATGCTCATCCCTCTTCCTGATTATCTGTACAAGTTGAGGCATCTTCTCTTGGGGTAAATTCTGCAACCCAAATCCAAGTTTCTGCTTCTCGTCCATACTCATCTCTCTCTTATTAACATCCTTAGCTCTTGGCTTTGGCTGTTTCGGTGTCACTACTCTTCCAGGTTTCTGCTCCTTCACCGCGGGTAGAGGAGGAGCCCTCACTGGCGAGGGAGGTAATGGCTCCGGTGCTAATGGTTGAAGATTCATCGGCGGTGTTGAAGCAGTTGAATGGTCTTGCATTCTATCAGACTTCTTCATAACATGGGAAACAGGAACATATCCGCCTTTCTTCTTCGACTTCTTTGCAGCCAGAGCCTGACAACCATTACTGTTCCAAGAGCTGCCCTGCAACTCCTCAACCTCCCGGAACGGCAAATCATTGTTGATTTTGAACTCATGAGGCTCATTCTTGGGCAGCTTTTTGAAATCGTGGGGCTCATTCTTGGGCAGCTTATCGAGCACGCTGTTGAACTTCTCCTGTACCGGCCTGAACATCTCCTCGAACCGTGCCAGAATTTCCTCCGTCATGCCATGAACGGGATCCGTCTTAGGATTGTAGAGCAACGCATTGTTAAAAGTCAGCCTGACATCAGCTGCGAATTCTACCGGCGTCCGATAGAAATTCTTCGCCAGATTCGCTTTCACGGTGCCGAGATCCATTGGATGCTTCACAATCAGATGATAATCGACAAGCCCAAAAGCCACTGCATCCACCGGATCTTTGAAAACATAGCCGAATTTGCCTTTGATCAATTTAGTCACAATCTTTTCGCATTCTTTCAGCAAATCCCCAAAATTCACCGTCTCCAAGCTGCCATTTTCATATCCATCGTTCAATCTCTTAGGAATGGATCCAATCGCAGGGCCGGGACGTTTACTGCCACTACATTTCTTTGATTTCGGCTGACATCTAGGGGTTTCACCAATGTTGAACCGACCAAAATCAATCCGATCACGCAAATCACGGATTTGACCGAGTTCGGCAGAGAGGCGTTTCCGGAGCTCCAGAAGCTCTGATTTCGTGTACGTCGTGACATTGAAGGTCAAATAGCCACCGTAATTCCCCGCGTTCCCAGCCGCAGGCGTCTGGTTGAAAGAATATGCATCATCTGACGCCGTCTGCGCGACGGCCGGCGAAGCGACGTTGTTGCTGATGCTGCGGTAGCGACCGGCGGCACCATTCGCTGGAGATGGGTGGAATTGCTTCTGCTTCTTCTTAGGGTTAGGGTGAGGGTTTGGATTTAGGTGGGGATTCGCGTATTGCGTCTTTCCCATGTGGGCCCAGCTCGACTCATTCTGGCTCCCTAAAACAGCGGACGCCATGAATCACACCGTCGGCAGCGCTCAGCTCTGTTGAGCCTCCGGCAGCGATTCCCCCCAAAAATCATGTATTGAATAGCCGGAACCTTCCGCTGAATCCCCTCGCCAGCTCGGAGCTCAATTAAATTGAGAAATGGGCTAGAATTTGGGTGAAAACAAAAAATGATGCTATACTCGACTCTAATTTCACAAAGTTGAGGAGATATTAGGGTTTGAGCGAAGAAATCCGATGGAGAGGGCGTCCTTCTTAAAGGCGATGAGATCTGCCCGATTATATTTCGGGCAGAATCGCAGCCGTCAATAATCCAGGTGACGGCAATCTAACGGCAACAGTGGATTTGAAAGTTGACCGGGACATCTGTCATGGACGGCCGCGATTGGGCTGTTGGAACACGTGGCGGATGAGAAGCCGTTAGGTTTGAGTTTAAATGGGTCGGGTTAAAGGGTTCTGTGGGCCCTCTAGAAGTGGTGACATGGCAATGAAGAAAATTCGCTTTGGCATGTGACGTGTCAGGGGATCTCGCCACGAGCAGAGGGTGAAAAAGGCCGACGAAATCACTAAAATTCCTGCAATTAATGGAGGTTGCCTTTTTCCACAGGTGTTGATTTTTTGTAATTTTAATTTTGATTTTTAATTTCTTTAATTCTAAACTTCTAATACCCTATTCGTTTGTAGGTGAACTATTTTCTTTTTTTAGAATATATCATTCTAAATTATATCTTTCTAAAAAATAAAAATATCACTCTCTTATTTTTTCTTTCTTTATATTTTATTCTCTTCACTTAACTCAAAACACAACATTTGATAAGATTCTACTCCCTCCGTCCTAACTTAATTGTCACTCTTTTTTCTAATTCGGTCCGTCCCAACTTAATTTGTCATATTTCACTTTTACTATAAATGATAAATAGATCGCATATTCCATTAACTTACTTCACTCACATTTTATTATATAATTAATATAAAAAAATGAGTCACTTACTAACTTTTCCAACCAACTTTTCTTTATATTTCTTACCACTCATGTCTATTTCAAAAATGACAATTAAATTAAGACGGAGGAATGATTGGAATAAAAATGCTTCTATTAAAATGAGAGCTATGGAACTTTTGAATTCTAGTTATAATTATTTTGGTCCCCACCTGACATGTAACTAGTTTTGGTATTAATTGTTTTCTACAATATGGACCCTTTCTAAAAGCATTATCATTTGATTTGGTTAGGATTTAAATAAAATTTATTCTTTCCCAACATTACGTTGAAAATGGTTGGTACGAGAGAATGGATTTTTTTTCCCCAATATTTATTCGGTTGTTGCTCAAAACTAAGATAAGAATACAACTAAAATTACACATTTTCTAATTAAAAATATTCATTATTCGCTCTTTTACTTTATCATTTTCCACTTTAACTATTTATTATGATATTTATAAAACAGGTGTGCAAAAATGACCGGGACTACTAAAGTAGGACGGAGAGAATATTTTCTTATAAAAAAGGAAATAAGTCATTTTAGGTGGGACATTACAGCCTAAAAAGTAACATGACTCGTTGATGGTGGGCCCATCCACGAAAAAAGTAGCATGAATTTTAATGAGAAATTGATAAAATAATAGGGAGAAAAAGTAGATTAAGTAGGATAGAGAAAGTGAGGAGAAAAATTAAAAGAAAAAAGGAGAGAATTGGATAAAGTAAAGAAAATTTTTATTTTTGAAATGAGACTATTTTTCGTGGATAACCAAAATGATAAATTGAGACTATTTTTCGTGGACGGAGAGAATAATAAATTGTGAGTCAGATGAGTTAGAGTTATACATAGTCCACTACCAAAAGTAATACTAAAAAGTAAAGATGCCAATTGATCGTTGGATGGACGAAAAAAAAATATGTGAGAGAGATTTTTTTTTTTTTCAAAAAAATGAATGTGACATCTTTTATGGAACAAAATAAAAAGAAAAGTGTGACGTCTACTTTGAGACGAAGGAAATACAATAATATTACAATATTTTAAAATTGTTAAAGAATCTAAATGTAGCTTAAATTTTTCATTAGATTTTTTTTTTCTTCGCATTCATCGCCATTAACCATAGATTCTCCACCTCTTCGAGATATGACGAAAATTGTTTGAAACATCTCCATATGTATGTGGTGTGGATGAGAATTGACATTGATGTATCAATCATCTATGTATCCATTCGAACCATAAAGAATCAATGATGGGACGGCAAATTCCTTTGAATTATAATAATTAAATGCTTTAGGTGGAATATGGATTTAATGTTGAGAATTTTGCTTAAAAGTCAAACTTTGTGTTCCAATCGATAATTGTCGTTTGAATAGACTTATATAGTCGTTCGTTGTAATAGATTATTGTATGATTAGGCTGTGTTGTTGAGAATTTTGCTTAAAAGTCAAACTTTGTGTTCCAATCGATAATTGTCGTTTGAATAGACTTATATAGTCGTTCGTTGTAATAGATTATTGTATGATTAGGCTGTGTTTGGTGGCTATATTTCGCCTAGTTAAAAAAGTAATCTGGGTTTATTTGTATGTTTGGTAGTTATATTACCAAACATAGTAGCCCGTGTTTTGTATTCCGGCTCGCACAAGCCCAACTAAAATGCTATGTTTTAATCAGATTTGTAACTACCCAAAATTGTAGGTTATTTATCATGGAAACCTAGTTTATTTAACAAAATACAATTATACCCATCAAAATGTCTATAAAAGCTCCCTACGCAATGATCCCTATAAAAGTTCCTCAGTTTCTTTCATCTTAATTATATCAGTGGAATAAGCACTTCATTTCAATCTTGTATCAGCTAAAAAAAAAAACCATCACTTTCCATGGCTCTCAACATTCCTCCACAAGAATCCTTCTCTTACAAATCACCTTGGACCCCTAAAATTGATGGGGTGTTGTTGAGCACTGTTTTATGGATGAAATATGAAATCTTTTCTAATATTTCAATTTTTACTGCCAAAAAATGTCTTTAATTAAGAATGAATCTCACAAATTTATGTCTTCTGATGTCTTCAATTAATAATGAATATCATAAATTATATGAACAGAACGAGTAGTAGAAGTATTTGGAATCAAAAGCAAATCAAAACACTTCATAGATGATTAAATCAAAATGACAATATCCAAAGTGCTAAAACAGAACGAACTCAAACAAAAAAAGGCGGCAAAAAACAGACACTTAGTAAAAAGAACTCAAAAGCAAAGAACTTGTGGTGATAATCTGGGGAGCGGCTGTCTCATTTTATAGGAATTATTAGGCTAACATGAGGATAGTTTAGTAATTAAATTAAATTAATGAGGATAATTTTGGCAATCAACATTTTAATCCTTGCCTGTGACTTATTGTACCGAACACTACAATAAATTAGCTCAAAATTATCTTAATCTACCAAACACCCAATATATGTAAATTAACTAATCAAAACTATGATTACTATCGTATGGTATTATGTCTAGTCGAAACATGACATAGCTATCAAACGAACCCTTAATATACAATTTTCTATTACCGGTTAATCGAATCAAAATTTGTCGGTCACCAAGAAATCAATAAACTAATTTGTTGGAAGATTGCATAAGCTCATATAATGAGAATTTTATTTTCTTTTTGGGGAAATCATTTTGACCGATTAAAGTTGAGCCAAAGATTACCATAAATATTTGAATTTTTGAGATTATTTTTAAACTATGCTTATAACATGATATCTTATTTTTTCAAGAACGCCCACGCCATTTTAAGAATAACAATTCTTGTTAGTTACTCCCTCCGTTTCTTCATAGTTGAGTCATTTTTCTATTTCGTGAAGTTTCTTCATAGTTGAGTAATTTCTATTTATGGTAACTTTTTTCTATTTCTTACTTTACTCTCTCTTACTTTATTCTCTCTACTTTATTCACTTTATACTTTATTCTCTCTACCTTTTCATCTCTCTTACTTCTTTATCTATTTATTTAACACACCCAACATTCATTTCTAAAATTCCGTGCCGAAAAAGTTCCGCCTCAACTATGAAGAAACGGAGGGAGTATATTTTTGTTCCGACCCTTTACCTTCTGTTCTATATTCATTGATTCTGTGTAACAAATCTATCGTCCTCCTCCAAGCTAAATAGGAGTACTTGGCTTTATCTTCTAAGTACAGTTTTTCAGATGATCTTTTTGGTCTTGAAGACAGGTGAAAGCGATCAGCAGACAGATGAGTCTGATGCAATTACTGGTGATGAATCTGATGTAATATGCAGTGGTTCGTCTTTCGTTATTGTTAATGCAGGTGTTCAAAATATCCTCAACCTTGCTCAGGACTAATATTTAAAAGCCAAAGAGTCAGATCATTTCACTTGCCCAAGTTCAACATTTTGGATTTGCCAAAGAGTCAGATCATTTCACTTGCCCAAGTTCAACATTTTGGATTTTGAAATTCATAACTGAGCTACAAAGGTTTTGCGATATAAATTGTGTTTGGCTTCTTATGAATAATTTTAATAGTGCGTCTTGTCTCACAAATGAGTTTAGTATCTTTTAAATCTGTGGCGAACAAATAGGCTTTTTTCACTAGGTAGAAATTCCCACCATTCCTGGGGAAGAAGAAAACTGTACTACTACAAATTAACCTATCTAAAGTCTACACTATCTACTTTTCTTCATCTAAGCTTTAAGCTGACACTTCTCATGGAAGAGAGTTAATTCAATAGATTTAATCTATTTTCTTCATCCCCGGCATCTACAACAACCTCCTCCTCATTTCTCATCCTGCAAAGTCAAACCAAATATTCTTCAGCTCTTGCACATTATTGACAAGAACAAGAAAGCCGCAGCAAGAAATACAAACCTACTAATTTGTGACAGCACCCAAATGCCGGAAAGAAGTAGCACTGAAATCATTTCAGACTTGCTCATAGCAGTTGTCAAGTCAAGATTGTGCATCATCTGCATCGGACTCACTACTAGAGGAACTCCCTGAATCAGAATCTGTAAAAAGCAAGCTCAAACGAATGAACATCTGTTTCTGTTTCCATACTCCCACCCTCAACACAATGTAGAAACGCAAGAAGAATCAGTTTCAATACCACTCGAGGATGACGAATCGCTACTTGAGCTGCCAGAACTGCTCGAGCTAATGCTGGCATTGCCTCTACCATCATTCTTCTGTCCAACAACACCATCATTTTCCTGCACAACAACACCACCCTCATTCTCCTGCCCAACAACATCTTTCTCAATCTCAATCTCCACAGGAGGGAAACTAGCTGTTGGCATATCGTCATCAATATCTACATCTTCTTCATCATTCTCCTTCATCTTCTTGCCATTCTTGTCACTCAATGCACCCTACACAACATTACCAACAACATGAATAAACAGCAAAAATATCATAAAAAAGACAAATCTTGATGCAAATTAAACTTACCACATCAGCATCGGTAACAGGACTGGAGGGAATAGAAACTACATCAGCTGGATTGTTGTTCATTATCAACGTTTGCCGCTTTGTCTTGCTCACCATCTTCCTCCAATTGGTCACAAACCGATCAAGTTCCCACAGCGTCTCTGTATCAAGAGCCTCTATATCAAGCTCTATTTCATCGCCATCCTGTGCCAAATGCTCATTCCTCTTCCTGATTATCTGTACAAGTTGAGGCATCTTTTCTTGGGGCAAATTCTGCAACCCAAATCCAAGTTTCTGCTTCTCGTCCATACTCATATCTCTCTTATTAAGATCCTTAGCTCTTGGCTTTGGATGCTTCGAGGTCACTACTCTTCCAGCTTTATGTTCCTTAGCCGCAGACAGAGGAGGAGCTCTCACTGGAGAAGGAGATAATGGCTCCGGAGCTAATGGCTGCAGATTCATCAGCGGTGGAGGCGGATTAGAAGGCGTTGAAGCAGTAGAATGGGCTTGCATTGATGTATGCATTCTATCAGACTTCTTCGGAACATGGGAAACAGGAACCTGTCCACCTTTCGCCTTCGACTTCTTTCCAGCCAGAGCCAGACAACCATTACTGTTCCAAGAGCTGCCCTGCAATTCCTCAAACTCCCGGAAAGGCAAGTCAGTGTGGATTTTAAACTCGTGCGGCTCCTTCTCACGCCGCTGCTCGAGCACGCTGTTGAACTTATCCTGAACAGGCTTAAACATCTCCTCGAACCGCGCCTGAATTTCCTCCGTCATGCCATGAACGGGATCCGTCTTAGGATTGTAGAGCAACGCATTGTTAAAAGTCAGCCTGACATCAGCTGCGAATTCTACAGGTGTCCGATACAAATTCTTCGCCAGATTCGCCTTAACGGTGCCAAGATCCATTGGATGCTTCACAATCAGATGATAATCGACAAGCTTTAAAGCCCTTGCATCCACCGGATCTTTGAAAACAAAGCCGAATTTGCTTTTAATCAATTTAGTCACAATCTTTTCGCATTCTTTTAATAAATCCCCAAAATTAACCATCTCCAAGCTGCCATTTTCATATCCATCGCCCAATCTCTTGGGAGCGGATCCAATCGCAGGTCCGGGACGTTTACTGCCACTATATTTCTTTGATTTCGGCTGATATCTAGGGGTTTCCCCAATGTTGAACTGGCCAAAATCAATCCGATCACGCAAATCACGGATCTGATCAAGTTCGGCAGAGAGGCGTTTCCGGAGCTCCAGAAGCTCTGATTTCGTGTACGTCGCAACATTGAAGGTCATATAGCCACCGTAATTCCCCGCGTTACCAGCCGCAGGCGTCTGGTTGAAAGAATATGCATCATCTGACGCCGTCTGCGTGACGGCCGGCGAATCGACGTTATTGTTGCTGATACTGCGGTAGCGACCGGCGGCGCCATTCGCTGGAGACGGGTTGAATTGCTTCTGCTTCTTCTTAGGGTTAGGGTGAGGGTTTGGATTTAGGTGGGGATTCGCGTACTGCGTCTTTCCCATGTGGGCCCAGCTCGATTCATTCTGGCTCGCTAAAACAGCGGACACCATGAATTGCACCGTCGGCAGCGCTCAGCTCTGTTGAGCCTCCGGCAGCAATTCCCCTCAAAAATCATGTATGGAATAGCCGGAATCTTCCGTTATACCCCCTCGCCGAACGATCTGCGGCAGCTCAGAGCTCAATTAAATTGAAAAATGGGCTAGAATTTGGGGGAGAACAAAATAGGCAAAAGATATTATACTGCACACCAATTTCACGAGGTTGGAGAGAGATTAGGGTTTGAGCGATGAAATCAGATGGAGAGAGCGTGCTTCTTAAAGGCGATGAGATCTGCCCGCTCATATTTTGGGCAGCATCGCAGCCGTTGATTTCCAGGTGACTGAAATCTAACGGCAATAGTTGATTTGTCTGCTCGCTGAGAGTTGACCGAGACTTATTTCACGGACGGCCAAGATGGGGCTGTTGGAACACGTGGCGGATGTAAAGGGCGTTCGGGTTTGAGGTGAAATGGGTCGGGTTACAGGGTTTGTGTGGGGTCCTATGGTAGTGGTGACGTGGTTATTAAGAAAACTCGCTTTGGGACGTGACGTGTCCGGTGTATCTCGCCACGAGAACAGGACTTTTTATTGAATCACCAAAATGCCATAGCTTTTATTGGAGATGCCTTTTTCTACATTGTCTTTGTCTTTTTATTTTTATTGTTATTTTTATTTTATAATTGTTACTTTTATTATATAGGATTTATTTTTTCTTATTTAAATTTTATCTATTTTTAGTAGTTTATTCTCTCAAATTTTATATTCATTACTTAATTTAATAAAAAAACATTTTCTTAAATCTTATACTACTAAGTACTTTATATAAATCAATTAATTATAACATGACTAAGTACGTACTTTGAATGGCAGTCCTATATATAATTAATTTGGTCCCCACCTAACATATACTCCCTCCGTCCCAGATAATTCGTCCCAGTATTTCATTTTGGTCCGTCCAACATAATTTGTCCCACTTCACTTTTACCATTTTTGGTAGTGGACCCCATATTCCACTAACTCATTCCTACTCACATTTTATTATAAAACTAATACTTTAAAAGTAGGACCCACATCCCACCAACTTTTTCAACTCACTTTCCATTAGATTTCTTAAAATCCGTGTCCGATCAAAGTGGGACGAATTATCCGGAACGGAGGGAGTAACTAGTTTTGGTATTCGTATATTTTTTCTGTCCATAAAAAATAATCATGTTTGTGAACGTTATGACTTATGAGTTTTAATGAAAAATTGATCAAATAAAATAGGAAGAGAAAAAATAGGTAAAGTTAAAAAGATGGAGAAAAAGTAAGTAAAATATGAAAGAGAGTCGAAAAAATGGGTAAACTATGAAAGAAAAACTTTACATTTTAAAAAATGTGACTAATTGTGGACATTTTAAAATGAGAAAATTTGGCTATTTTTTGTGGACAAAGATAATATTATTTTCTTAGAAAAGGACCTCATCTAAAAGCATCATGATTTGAATCGTTTACGATTTAAATAAGATTTCATTCTTCCTGAGCAATATGTTGGAAGTTGTTGGTAGGATAGTCTATGGAATTTTTGTTTAATAATTATTCGGTTGTTGCTCAAAAGTAAGATAAGAATACAAGTAATAATAATGTAATTACAAAGAGGAGAATTTGAAACATAAGTTTGTGTAGCGCCGCCTCATAAAACATTGAGGAGTTGTGGCGTCACGTTCGGCGAAGACGAAAGTAACAAAGTGACCATTGATTTTGTGGTGATTGTATTCAACTTTATTGACGTGAAACGCGATGAACAACAAGCCTTCATCCACGGAGAAGATGAACTAGCTTATTTACTAACACTCCAAGAACAAAGATACAGATGGACCGAAGCACCATACTTCACTCTCTCGGTTGAAAGCTGAATGTAGAATTTGATCTCACAAAGAAAGTGTGTGTGTTGTGTAACTGATTAGCATCTCTGCTCACAGCTTCTCCCAAGCCATTGCTCACTCCCAACCGTTTCTAACTAACTTCTCATCCCTTAGTTGCAGTTAGGTCCCTCAACTTTATTACTTGTTCAATTGCTCCCACAATATCCAACAATTCACATTTGTTTATCTGCCTCTTCGAGATATATACAATGTCTCCATATTCATATCATGGCACAAATTTTTGGAGTGACAATGATATCTAGCAGCTATTTATGTTGATTCTTTGTTTGATTTTTGTTTTCTTTCTGGATTTTGATTCTAGATAAATTGTTATGGTATTTATGAATTATGACAGGGGAAGAAGAATCGTGTGATTTTGTGCATACTTTTGAGTATGTTTAGTGTGTGATTGAATATGAGCATGGTAGTTTTCGTACTTAGTTGGACATTATACTTACACACAATATTCAAATTCAATTAATAGTACATGTTTAGAAAATTATTCATACGTTTGTGTTAAAATGACAACACCTCTTAAAGTGACACCGTGACATCACATATACAACAATATTATAAACGCTACACATCAATATTATAGACGCTACACAGCAATCTATAGATTGATGTATAGCGTGTTGGATATTGCTGGCCGAGAAAAATTGTTGTATAGTGTATAAAATATTGATGGCCGTCTTTTTTAGGTTTTTTTTTTGCCACGTAGCAGCTTATTATTTGTCCACGTGTACAAATGATTGGCTATGAATGGTGGTATAGTGTTATTTTAAGAGGTGGTGGCACCCTAACACTCCCCTTATTTATATTATTCAAAAACTAAAAACTGTGGCAAACTATTATGGGCGCACTCCGTGAAATGTTTTGAACATGACATGCTTTGTTGGTATGCGCAGTACACAATGCGCTCTATGAAATGTTGGATGTCATATGATAATCCTAAATCCACATCTCTTATGTCGATTTTTAAAAAATGTACATATAATAAACGTTCAAAGCACTAATAAAACAATAGTTGTAAATTAGTGATGCACTTTTTATTATCATTAACTAATAACAATAGCATGCAAGTGGATAGTATAATTATGGTATAGGTAATGGGAGTATTGTATCCACACATACTGCAATGTAAATTTCGAATACAATTGACTGCCGAATATGGGTTTGGTGTTTATACTAAACAATAACTGAAACAAAAGAAAATAAAAATAATACATAAAGAATGAGGTTTAATCCGACAAAGAAAAGAGCTCTAGAATACATTAACATTGTAGTCATATAAAAAAGATTAATGATTACACACAACAACAGCAGAGCAATTCGCAGCATCCATCCATCAAGCAGAAGAAACACATAGTCGCAAGGCTGCACCACACAAACATACCACCATCATCCGAATGAAGTAAAGATCGATGCAAGAATAAGGACGAATTAAAACAACAATCCTTTATGTATAGAGCGTTGTGTGAAATAGAGCAGAAGTGATCTACCTATAAGCCTATAATAAAACAACAATCCTTTATCCTTATATTCTAGTATTTCATTCTTAATTTTCTCCGTTTGAATTCGTATTAAATATTAATCAAATTATTCAAGATACAGAGACATCAAATAAAATCATCATACTTACAAAAAGGAGAAGAATGGAATTACATTGTGAAAAGTTACACATAAATTACAAGAAACATATATATCAAAATAATGACTAATAAAAAGAAATAACAACCAGTTTGCACTCTAACAAGTCAAAATACATACCACCATTCCAAGATTCCGGTGCCCCTCCTCTGAGGCTGCGACGCATACTGAGGCGGCGCCACCACCGGTGGTCCCTGGTAGTCTCCTGTACACAAATCAAAACCAAATCATAACTATCTAAGACGAAAAAAAAAATACTACTCAGAACAAACCGAAAATGTATGGATTTAGTTTACTCCAGCGTAGTATTTATGTGCGAAGAAGAAAAGCATAAAACAGACAAAAAATATTTTACAAACTCAAATCCAAGTAAGAATCTAAAGAGAGCATAAAGAAATTACCTTGAGCAGGATTAGCATATTTTGGTGGTTCACTCATCTCTAACTAGCACAACAAATTCAATCAACTCAATGTAACAAAAGAAGCAGGGATAATGAATCAAATATGTGTGTGTATAATAGGAGAGAATAATGAATCAAATTCTTTTCTGGGCTGATATTTGTAGTGAGGATGTGATGAAAGAGCTCTCAAAGGTTAGTTACCATAATGAAATTTAAATCATGTGGGCTATATCTTGTTTCTGATTTAATAAATGTACCATCCCACAGTTACACTTCTTACCCATATATGTGGGCCCTACCATGTGCCATTCTTTAAGTTTAGATCATCTTCCGATCGGAGACTTAGCCCAAGGGATAGACTTTTCAAATTTGGCATCCTAAATTGAAGATGATCGATTTATCTTATGATTCTTATTCAAGATGGAGATGGAGACAATTGAACACATCATGTGTTGCAACAAAATTTTCAGTAAACTTACTTACCGAGTAATCTGAAGGCTTATTCTTTTTTATTTTTTCTTTTTCTTTTTTTAAAAAAAAATCTTGGTTGAGATATCTTTTTGTAAAATTAATAAGAATAAGTGGATTTTCATGTTTTATGGAGTATTATCTCATGGTCCATCTCTGATATTCATAACAAAGTAGTGTTTCGAGACATTGAGATTGATCGAAACGGGAAATAGAAACAAACTCTTATGTATCATACTAGTACGTGGATTAGAGGTTGGTGTCTGAATTTTCTTTTTGCCTTAGATCGAATAATTGATACCTTAAGGATGGTAAGAGGTGGTTGGAATCCCGTACACCTTGATCATATATCAGTTATTGTCATCTTATCCGTGTCCCTAATCTCTCTTTTTTTTAATAGTATTAGGCTCGACTTCACCTCTTTTATGAAACTACAGATGACTATAAAATGAATTGAAAGCAAACATTTTTGTTAACATTCTATATACTAGTTTCTTTAGTTTTCCTACCTATTTCCCTTTATTTGGGCCCTGATACAGTATATGAATTGGTCTTAAATTATGGAACATTTTCATCTAATACCTCAAGGGCCTTA
>NC_062970.1:15763243-15792837 GCF_023119035.1 Salvia hispanica
AATAGTTCAAAAAAAAAAAAAAAAAAAAACTAGTCTATTTTTTAATGAGAGATAGAGTAATATTATCCCGTCGTCATACAATCTATCATACAAAATTCTAAAAATATCTCTCATACAAATTTATTTATTCTTAATTTATGCATTTTTGCCTGATTACACCAAAAAAATCTTAATTCTTCTAAATAAATAATTTAATACTAATATATTTTATCTATCAAAACAAAGGGTCCTAATTATTGGAGTATAACCATTAGAGCATCCGCAGCGGTGGCGTCCATCCGTCCGTGCCGCTGAGCACGAGCTCGTCCGTCCGCTGCTTCGAGCTGTCCGTCCGTGCCGCTGAGCAGCCCTACGTGGCGTATTCTTATTGGCCAACGACTAAATTTGATTTTTTATTTTTATTTTTTTTTAAAATTCAAAATTTATTTAAAAAAAAATGTTTTTAAATAAAAAAAAATTTTCCCACTTCCCAAAAAATTATATCCGTTTTCTACCCACTTTTAATTTATTTTTCAATTTTTTTCCCCCAAAATTCACATTTTCATCTATAAATACCCCCACTTCAACACAAAAAATTCCCATAACACTTTAATTATAGGAATTTTTAATTTGTAAGATTTTAATTATGTATTTTTTTATTTTCTAGAATTTTAATTATGTATTTTAATTTTTTAGGATTTTAATTATGTAATTTTTATTTTTTAGGATTTTAATTATGTAATTTTTATTTTTTAATATATTTTTTATAATGTAAAAATGTTTTTAGTAATTGAAATATTTAAATTGAATAATAGAATAGTGGGACTCTTGAGCTTGTGCTTAGCGGAAGAGCATGGATGTGGGTGTTGTGCTCTTAGCCTAAGGACAAGGAGTAAGGTCCCGGGTCCACATAGATGACTAGTCTTCCACGGGGGTATTTTTTAGTCTTTAATTATGTAATTTTTACTTTTTAGGATTTTAATTATGTAATTTTTATTTTTTAATATATTTTTTATAATGTAAAAATGTTTTTAGTAATTGAAATATTTAAATTGAATAATAGAATAGTGAGACTCTTGAGCTTGTGCTTAGCTAAGAGCACGGATGTGGGTGTTGTGCTCTTAGCTAAGGACAAGGAGTAAAAGTGGGTCCGGGTCCACCTCCGTGCTCTTAGCTAAGGGTGTTTCCAATGGCGCCCTTCCCATTCGCCCGTCGGCGACGTCCGACCGGACGGGCGCCATTGTGGGCGGGAAGGGCGCCCACGCCCGTCCCGAGTGCCCCTGCGATGGCCTCGCCCCTCCCGTCGACGGGCGAGTGGGACGGGCGCCACTGTGGCGAAGGTCGCCCGTCCCACTCGGACGTCCGACATTCAAATTTTTTTTAATTAATAAATAATAAACTCTATAAATAGGGCTCCCCCAAAATTCATTTCATTAAAACTGACTTGTGTTAACGAGTTTACTGCCTACTGCTGGCATTTCGTTACACCTGCTAGTAGATCAGCTGAGGAAACTCCCCCACCACGAGCGGAGGGAACACACCCTCGATTCCCATCGGCGCGGAGGGAAATTTTGCGGGGATGAATCCCCGGATGGCGGGGATGGGCGGTATGCCGACGATGACTCTCCAAATGTTCTACAATATGTACACTTGGATGAGTCAAATGGGTTAGATGATGCCGGGGGCAGCGGGTATGCTGGCAAATATGTCGGGGATGGGTGGGATTGCGGGGATGGGCGGTATGCCGCCAAATATGGCGGGGATGGGAGGGACTGATGCCCGGGGCAGCGGGGATGGGATGTATGCCGCCAAATATGTCGGTGGGTGGGTCGATGCAGCACAGGAGCCCGAGGACGCCCAGGGAATCTGTCTATCGGCCATATATAGATTTGCTGGCCTCGATGACTCCCCTTCTTCTCGTTCCCGAGACCTGATGCCGACGGGTGATCTTTCTTTTGAGGATCCGAAGGTCACGATCCGTGAGACTCCCTGCAGAGGAGCCGGGCCCCGGGCAGCGGAGAAAAAGCAAAGGCCACCGCCAGCAGACGCGGGGTAAGTGGGCAAAGTCCTCAGCTCTTCCTGCTGCCCAGGGATGGAGGGAGGAGGTGTGGACGACCGAGGAGGACGATCCGGGACTGTGGAAATGCCGCGCTTGCGAAGGTACGGGTCGGTGTCAGAGGATCCCTACACCGGAGCGAACCAGTATGTTGACCGAATGTGGCATCGCATCAGTGCCGCCTACTGCGCCAACAAACCGCCTGGGGCGAAGCCTCGCATCCCCGAGCAATGCCGGAAACAGTGGCTCCGGTTGAGGCCTAAGCTCAGTCGTTTTGCCGCAATCTACCAAAACAACATGCGCATGGTAAGCAGCGGCATGTCTGAGGATTATGTGCGGAGACAATCCTTATCCCAGTACCCCAGCAAAGACTTGGGGATCAAAGAGTTTGACTAGTGGGAGGCCTTTCTCGTGGTCAAGGATTCGCAAAAGTTTGCTGTGGGTGTCGAATCGGGCTGGAAGCGGACGAAGATCAACTCTTAGCTAAGAGCACGGATGAGAATGCTCTTAGGCTCGTAGCCAATAGAGCTGCATGAACCAAGTGTGGTCTATTAATTATGCTGCGCCATCCCCTCGTATCTTACGCAGCTGTCAACCTCTATTAATTTCGGACCCACTTTCAACCAACCTTCAGCTGCCGGCCGGCGCATTATACCTCTCCTCTGTTCACGCTTTTGACTGCTTCACAACAAGACTTACTCAATGTGAGTGCTGCTCGATCATCGGTCCCCCAAGTTAGATACTCCTACTATTTATTTTGCTGTTGTTTTTTTTGTTTGATTGATTCTTTTTTTGGGTGAGAAGATGGGGAAGAAGAAAGTGATGCTGCCGGCCGATGAAGTTGATTTGGCTACGGTGAAGTACCAGTACGAAGCAATTGAAGGTTTCTCATTACCACTCTTGGTTTGGTATGGATGAATTGAATTTTTTTTGTTACGGGGTTTGATTCAAATTTCCCTACTTCAGCGCCGCATTTGACTGGAATTGGACTCAAGTTGTTCGTCAAAGTGCTCGAAGCGCCGTTGATTGGCTCTTTGATAATTTCGCAATTGAAGAAGAAGAATAAAATGATTGAGGTTCTGAATTTTCAATTGGGAAAGTAGAATCGAAGTTTTGTACTACTATTTCTCAGAAAGCTTAATTAAGTTGTGTTTGTGGTTAACAGATTCTGAGGAATACCGTGATACCCGAGGCTCCAATGTTCAAACCCGGATTTCCTCCTCGAGGTTTATTTTCATGACCCTGCACCTGTTTGTTCTTGTATCTCTACCACTCCTATATGTAATAGAGTGGTCTTTCATGGATTCTGACTCTGAATGTAAGGTACTTGGTCATTTCATTTTTCCAGGTTTGAACAATTAAGCTGAGCATGTGTGTTGAGAGAAATTTAGACTATATCTGTTTTCCCTTGCTTTATAGTGTAGTTCTAGGCAAACCCTGATCACAATGATGTAGCCACTTCCAACTGTTTGCTATGTGACCAATAAACTCAACTATTATTCAATTTTAGACATTCAATGATTATTGTGTGACAGGTGTTTATGACCTTAAACAGATACAACATGACATTAGTTTAAAAAGAGTTGAAGAAAACAAGTTTTTTCATTAGAATTAAGTTGGCTTCCTAATGAACTACTTTTACTATCTGGATCTCTACTCGTGGAAGAGGAAACCACAACAAACTATTGGTTTATTTTAGAATTTGTCTAGTTCGCAATAGAAGTTGCATATTTTGTCAGATGGAGTAAAGCAGGGAGCAGAAGCATGAATCTGACGGTTTTACGTGCTAGCTTCAATGATACTACTATCCTTACTACAATCTGGGCTTTTTGGCTAAAATTATTATTACTATTTCCATCTATCTGACAGACTGCTATTATATTCTAATGTAGAACCAGAAACAGGAGTTGTTCCTTTAGACGAGGACCAAAGGCCCGAGGAAAGAGTTGAATTAGCTCTAAAGAGTCTTCCAAATTATGAGCCTGCCAAGAGTTTGAGCACTGATCCTTCTTCACCTTTTTGCTATTGGAAGATTAGAGACTTTGCATATGCATACAGATCCAAAATTACCACCCCATCTATTGTAAGCTATAAATTAGCACATCTATCAGTTTTCACTTTTAAAAATGAAACCATTGATAAAATTTTATATTTTAAGGTTGCGGAGCGGTTTATTGCAGCAATGGACCATTTTAACAATATGAAACCTCCTACTCCCTTGTTGATTTCTTTTGACCCTGAACTTGTACGAAAGCAGGCTGCAGCTTCCACCAGAAGGTTTGAGGAAGGTACAGAATTTTGCGCTTTCAATGTATCTGTTTCCTTAATTATACAATTCTGCATGTCCCATTATGATGTTCACACAAGATCTCTTATATGAGCATGTTGTTCAGGCTGCCCAGTATCAATCCTTGATGGGATTTTTATGGCAATTAAGGATGATATTGATTGCTTTCCGCATCCATCAAAAGGTAATTAGTTGAATTACGAGCTGAATCATCCTTGTCATCTATCAAAATATTTGTGACTGCTTCATGACAAACAGGTGGAACAACCTTCTTCCATGAGGTTCGTCCTGTTGAAGAGGATGCAGCATCTGTTGGAAGATTACGTAGCTGTGGTGTGATCTTAGTCGGAAAGGCAAATATGCATGAATTGGGTCTGGGAACAACAGGAAATAATCCAAATCATGGGTATGCTTGTTTTCTGTTTTCTGTTTTTATTTTTATTTATTTTTTAATAAATTCAACTAACAATTTGCAAAAAAAAAAAAAAAAAAAAAAAAAGCGAAGTTCAGCTGAAGTCTACTGAGTTGTCTCTAGTAATTCCTGAATTTGATAGGAATAGTAAATATTTATTTATATGAAGCTAAGCTATGTGATGGGAACTTCTAGCATACCACTGTTTCCTTACTTCATCAACATACTGCATTATCTTGATCCATGTACTGATCTCACAGATGATTCTTTTGATTTCAACATTTACAACCAGATTTTGGGCATGTCTATGCTTTAGAAATCATGAAATGTAGGGAATTGAAGCATGTCTTGATGGACTGTTCTAGATAATAAGATGTTCTTTCAAGCACTTCTTCTCTGTATCTTAAAATCTAGGATTATTCAAAGAAACTCAGTTGAACAAAATTGCATGCTAGACATTCTTTTATCAGTGGAGAAAATTGTTTGAGGCATCCATTTGTGTATATTTTCATATTCCCTTATAGAACTTCTTAAGTTTCTTATGAATGAAGACATGATAACTGGAATATTTTATGATGAATTGACATGCTATGCAAGAGCAGCTATAATAAACTGTTGTAGCAAAGTGAGATTTGGATTCGGGAATCTCTTTCTTGTGACTTATATTCAGAGTGATTTTAGTTTCACTTCATAGGGGATAGCTCATTGTTATGTTTATGCCTTTGCAAGTGAAGACATGCCAACTTGCAATGAAATTGTTGCAACTTTTTCATAGGGAAATGTATACTCTACCAGCTTGGAGAACTGCTAGCATTGAACTTTCTGTTGTTTAAAAGGGAAATCACAGAAAGATACTAGCATAGATGATTTTTTATTGTTACGCTTCCTTGCTTCTTCTATCACCGCAGGCCACTGACCATCAATATGTAGACGTTAATCCAAAATTGACTCTTCTCACATGCAGAACAGCAAGAAATCCTCATGATCCTGCAAGATACACTGGTGGGTCATCTTCAGGGCCAGCTGCAATTGTTGCTTCTGGGTTATGTTCAGCAGCATTAGGAACGGACGGGGGAGGTTGTGAATTACATAACAGTCCTTTCTTGTAAACCAAGCTTGGTCATTATATTGCTTCAGTAGTAATATACTTAATTCATAATACAGGTTCAGTCCGTATTCCATCCTCCCTGTGTGGTGTAGTAGGACTGAAATCAACATATGGAAGGACTGATATGAGTGGGTAAGAGCGGGAATTTCTTGTTCTCTTTTACCACTTTTTGTTAAAAGAATCATCTTTCAACTGCCAGTTTTAAAATTTTTACTGCCATTTGAACAAATAGAATATGATTGTATTTCAAGATCTAAAGTAGATGCCGTTCTTCATCTTTTATTACCTTCTTGTTACTGTTAAGGGTAACCAGTTGGATAGAATAGCTGAACTTGAGACTGTCTTTAACATCTATGTCAAATAATGACTCTTACAAATAGTAAATAAGCTCAGAGGTCTTGTAAATAAGCATGTGCATTGTAGGTTACAGGAACAATCTAATTACAGTAAACATTAAGGTTAGCATTCCCTTAAGCTAGTGTACTAGAGTTACAATTTAATGTAGCAGCTAAAGAAGCAAATGATATTTGGATACCCACAAAAAATAAACTATAGGGGGAGCTAAATCCTCTGATTGCCATGTATTAGGGAATATGAAAATGTTGAAACTTATTCACTAACTTGGACTTGATCTCTCACTCATATGCTGAAATTACACTACCATATTGTATCCAATTCCAGAATACATGATCAATAACTTAATTAATTAATTTCAAAGTTGAACATGTCCATGTCACTTATTATATTTATTTTGTCAACCATCTTAACCCAATATGTACATTGCCTTTCATAAGGTTAGATACTTGCAAAACTGTGTGGTGTAGCGAAACAGTTAAGTACTTTTATAATAAAAATAAGAAGAATGAATGAAAAAGATAGTTTTAAATTACTCTATCAGCTGTTGTATACTTTATATTTCAGTAAAGTTCTCCATGAAATAGTTTAGGGGAAAGCTTCTTTGCATTGCGGGGATTATATATTATGGTTTTTTCTGTATTTCTTGCAGCTCAATATGTGACTCTGGAACGGTAGAGATTATTGGACCCATCACCTCAAATGTTGAAGATGCAATATTAGTGTGAGTTATGATGCTTGAGATATCAGATACTACATTATTTTACCATGTACAACATGTTTATTTATTACTTGAACCATTTGAGAAAGTTCTAGTATAAACTCATTTATTATTACTAGCAGTTGTATATTACTTTGGTAACTTAGTACTAGCAGTTGTATATTACTTTGGTAACATCTACATGTTTTTAACCAAAGTATACTTGTATTTTCTTGTTTTATATGACAACTACATGTAGCACTTGTCATTCTACCACACAACTGTCACCATATATGAATCCTGCATCACAAATTCAGAATCTTACATATATGCTTCTTAATGTGAAATATTCTGTTCGTCCCATCTTTTTCCCTTGGTAGTATCAAATTTACTGATGATGGCATTTGAATTGGTATTTTTGCATTTGTATTTCTTGGTAGAAGATTCATCAGTTTACCTACCGATCTTGCTTCAGGTATGCAGCAATTCTGGGATCTTCAACTGCTGAAAGGATTGCTTTAAGACCTGTAATCTCCTAACCTATGATAACTTCTTGAGTTTCAAGGCCCACTTAATCTTCTAGCTCTGGTAGGGTTTCTATGTGCTACTAATACTCCTTCGATCCACCAAGGGTGTGCAACATTTAGGATAACACAAAAAGCATGTTAGGTAGATATTTGGTTAGTGGAAAATGTGTCCCATCAAAGGCAAAGAGTGGGTTAGGATGGTGGGCCGTAGGCAGTTCTTTTTGTAAATAAGGAGTACTGTGAGGGTAAATTATAAGGAGAGGAATTAAAAAAAACTTTAAAAGTTGCATACACTGTGTGGATGCCTAATAAGGCACATTTTTGGTGGATGGATTATGGAATGAGTATAATTTATTACACAATATCACGACTGATATGCAATCTCAAGTTCATTACAGTGGGAACTAATCTCCTGGAATTCGAAGAACTGAACATAAGATAGTAAATTGGCTTTCTTCTCTTTGCAGTCTCTTCCTTGTTTGCCTGATTTAACTTCAAATGAATTATCCCATGGCTCTGGATCATTAACATTGGGGAAGTATACAGAGGTTACCACTTGCCTCTTACATCAAGGATAGTTTTCTCTCTCCACTCTTGAATATCAGTTAATCATATGACATCTGGTCTGCAGTGGTTTAATGATGTATTCTCCACTGAGATCTCTGATAAGTGTGAGGATGTTCTCAATCGTTTAGTAGAGAATCATGGATGCAAGGTAAATATCATGCTTTCTTAAGATTGTGAATTAAGTTTCCTTGCTTTAAGTTCCTTAGTCCTTACTGTTGATGAAAAAGATGGTGGAGATAGTTATCCCTGAGCTTCTCGAGATGCGCACTGCTCACATTGTTTCAATTGGCTCTGAATCTGCATGTGGACTGAATCCTGATTATGAAGATGGGTTTGTTCACTTACCTTTGTTTTCATGTACACAGGCTGAAATCGAGTTCTCACTTTACATTATGGTTCTGTATTGTGTATATCTATTGACTTGATAATTTTATGAATCTTCACTTACTCAGTAAAAAGGCGAAGTTCACACTTGACACACGGACAAACTTAGCACTTTTCCAGACATTTTCGGCATCAGATTATGTTGCTGCTCAATGTCTGAGGTAAGTCATTTAATTTATTTATATTTATAATCAGGATTATACTCGGGGGGGAAATGATAATTGAGATTCAAGTTTTTGCTCTGAACTAGTGAAGTAGTACAAACTAATTTCTTTAATTTTTTACAAGTTTTATGATCCTTTCCTCTTTACTGATGCTATTTGTGGTGATGACTACCTAGCTAGTAACTCCTTTTTATCATTATAATGCTTCCAAATCTGATAGATATAGTGTGTGTTATGTTATCAGTGTACAAAATTATATCCATGAAATCTGTCATGCATCCTCCTAATATAATAGTACTAGCATTTTAGACTTGTGCTTGAAATTTTATGTCTTGCGTTGTGCTATTGCAGGAGAAGGCTCATGTACTACCATATGGAGGCCTTCAAAGAGGTAGATGTCATTGTAACTCCGACTACAGGGTATGATGATTAACTTGCTATGCTTATTTTGGCATTAATGATATTCTCGTGCTTCTGACGCCTATACTTGATTTCCATTTACTTCGAGTGAAACTTAATAGTCCACTAAGAGTAATCAGATAATGCCTGTTTGAACTTGTCTATTAAATCTAAAGCTAATCCACTGCTTTGCTACAAAGCTAAGATGGCGATGTGGCATCTACTCTTGACAAGATTGCCATCTGACCAATTTCTCTATACAAATATATTGACCTCTGTTCAGGATGACTGCACCTGTTATTCCTCCAGCTGCACTTAGTTTGGGAGAGACAAATATGCAAGTTACTGGTTAGTTGTTTTACTTTGAAATCTTTATTAGCTTGGAGTTATAATTATATTTTTCCAGAAATGAATCTATCTATTGTTCTATTGCAGGAAATCTCATGCGCTTTGTTGTAACGGCAAATCTTCTCGGGTTTCCAGCAATATCTGTCCCGGTGAGTAATCTGACGATTCTCATATTTTATCCATACACAATGATGGCTGACTGACTGTTATATGTTCTTTTGTGATATTGAGATTGGATATGACAAACAAGGACTTCCCATCGGCTTACAAATTATTGGCCGCCCATGGTGTGAAGCTACAATTTTACGTCTCGCTGCTGCTGTTGAGGTTCTCAACGTTTCTTATCATTCTCAATAATCAAATTAAAAGAAATCCACCTTGCCTTTCATATAACAAACAACAATTCTAACAGAGAGATCATATTTTCAGGAACTTTGCTGCTCACCCAAGAAAAAACCGCAGCAATATTATGACATATTGAAAGGGGAGTAAAAACAAGTACCCTTATCAATTATGATGATATTATCAAAATCTGACATTGATTTGTTGTTTCTACACTACTTCTGTCCTGTATTGTTGAGGAAGTATGTCAAATTTGCATGAAATATAAACACAAGGCTTATCAATCATTCAACCACAAATTGACCACAATGTGGGCAAATAATAAATGTGAATTGTGATGGTGAAGAAACTCAGCCATGTCGTACATGGCACTGAGTATTCAAAGAAAATAGATAAGGCACCTTTTTCTGATGAGCACGAAATGATTCTATAAATGTCCACTTACTGAAGCATCGTGTGCTTAATTAGTCTCGACCGCCTCATCCATCAGTTAAGACATTCTCAATCAATGCAGTGAGTTTGGTCACTCCTCTTGCTTCTTGCTATCAGCAGCGACATGACTAGGCGAATCAAGTCCGGATGGAATCTTTCCGGGAAAGTTGGTTGATGAACAATGCGACCCAACCATGCTAACGAATATATACCAATTATTTCAAGTTAACTGAATCTGGATAATATTCATAATCAAAACCTTGTGTTGAGTTATGGGACTTACCCTCTGTCAAGGATAACCATGGAACGAAGCTCGCAGTTGGCAAAACTACATACCATTGGAACATTGAGAGATTCAGCCCAAATACAATCACTTATCACAAAGCGTATACTTGAAAGGCAGAAATTTTAACATAAAAGCAATTGAAGACTGCTCATTTTCTACAATATAGTGATTAGGTGATGTGATTGGAAAAAATACATAAACAAAATCAAGTAGTAATTTTTTATACTAAGGACGGGTAGGGATTCTAACGATGCAGTTTCACTTACCGACGAGAGATTTCTTTCTTCACAAGAGGGTGAAAGCCATTACCAAACGCTGCTAATGTGTGGAACAAGAACCCATTGTGTGTAACTATTGCTATCTCCTTCTCTTTCCGTGTGAACAACCTGTGTAAATAAATATATACAAAAATGCAATAAATGTCGCTGAAAGTAAATATATGGTCAAGTGTTTTTTATTCTCGAGAACCATCACTAAGGTTGCAAATATACACAAAATCGAAAGTACATCTAAAACATGGACAAAAAAGTCGGGAGCAAAGTGAAACACAGCATATATGCATGATGAAGATTAGAAAGCCAGAGTGAAGGCACCAGATAGTGGCAAAGGGTCCCTACACACTGCATGCATGTTGATGCGTGAGTATCGATGAATGTTAGTACTGACTGAAGAAAACGTGGCTATATGCCTATATCAATATACAACTTCATGCAGCAAGAAGCAAGTCTCGGATGCAGCAGGCCTATGGACCGGTAGCTACCTACTCTGACAAGATGACATATCTCTTTATTACCAGTTGGATAGAACAAGGGATGCAAACATACTTCAATACTCCCATACTCGCAAAGAACTTAATGAAACTTGCACTTAAATATAAAAGCAACATTCACAACTATCTTTGAGATTCCCTCATTCCTTTCCACCAAATATCCCGCTCTAGTGCCCCACTTTCTGAGCAGTTTGGATTTGGTTAATCATCAACCGAGGATCAAGAAATTTGTAATGATGTTAAAAAGATGTATTATATTCAATTAACTGAGAAGAAAGGCTTGAAACTTAATAAGGTGGTCCATGGAGATTATTTACCCCTTGATAAATGTTAGATGATAAGATTTTAGTATAGTATTAGTCACCAGTTCATGAAGTTCATTCCTCTAGCTGCAACCTCATCCTTGGTCTCTCTGACATCAGCCTTCCATAATACATCATCATCACTCTCTATCTGAACGAAATTCGAGATAGCTATTAGGATATTTTCTCAAACCTAACCCTAAATCATTAACGTATGGGTATGCATCTCAGGCATGTTCTCATTCACCAATAAAATATATATATCCTTAAGGTTAAACGACTTACCAGTGAAAAATCAACAGCTGGAAAAAGGGACTGATATTCACTAATGCTTCTCCTCTTATCACAAGGATGAACGCCCTGCAACCAGAATTATGTGGGGAAGTTGGTGTGCCTTAGATCATGTCCACTTTTTCTTATGCACATTTGAGGTTTATGATAGTTGAAAATCACAACAATTTCATCTTATTTCAAATGTATACAACTTTTGAAAGTAAATTTCAAGATGGAAAAGGTACACTAATTGGTGTTAAATGGAAAAGGTTTTCTAATTTAGGTAAACAATTACCACGCACTTCCCAGAAAACATGGATTAAATTTGATTTGAATGACCATTAAGCACCTTGGAAGTTATAGCAAATGGCCCGAGATTAAATAGGAGCATCAGCTGATCTTATACATTCATGTTAGCAGATGTTAATGGCTTTTTTTACATATTATAATGTAGCAGCAACTGATCATAACATATTTATCATTTTGGTTTTCTGGTTACATCACCATGTAAAGATGTATGCAATCCATGGGGCTTTCTGGTTTGACGACATGTAAGAAAATTTTCTCTTAGATTAACAAGCAATTGTATCAAATTTTTGTGTACTCTAGGACCCTTACCAAGGACATCAGATACAGAATCAGCATGAAGCAAACATGTTGTATCAGTGAACGTACCAGATGTTCTCGACAGATTTCAACTGCAACAATAGGTGGGCAATCAAGACTTGAAATAGCAGTCCGATCACTATTTCCAGCATTTGTCACCATTAGTGGTAAATTATCCATCTTGTCGGAATAGGCCTCACCACCAAATACCCCAACAGCTGTTTGGATGGTCCTATGTCAATAAGATAGGTGTTCCCCCATTAAATAAGCCGATGACATAATAGCAGGACAACAGCCAGCATCTAGGAAACAGTTTGTAGATTATCATTTAAGATGGTTGGAGATTGTTTGCACCAAAGTTACTACCTTAATAATGGAGACGTAATGACCAAATCAATGTTCTTTACGAGGCCACTTGAATGGACATGTTTACGTAGGTTGTCAACCTGATAGAAGAGCTAGAGGTCAGACACTACGCAAATGTAAGTGACTAAGCCGCTGGCTGCTTTCCTACCTGTTGCCAACCCAACTGAGTTAGGTGAGCATCAAAATATTCCGGAGACATATAAGCTTTGTAGTTCTTATCTCCTTCTACATTGTGGATTCCCTGAGCATGCCTCACCTGAACATATGGTTTAATGAGACCACAAAGCCTTTGAAAAATTGGCAAAATCAAAATATAGAATAGGTTGTTATGTGCCCTTCAAACCACAGATGCAGCATATTCAAATATTCCCTGGATGCAGTTAGAAACTTTTAAGTATTAAAGAATAATTACCAACCAGGTGGATGGTTTTGCTGCGGTGCAGTGGAAATAAACTTGGGCAAACGCCATTATCCATTACTGAAAAGAACAAGCAACGAAACACCTTACTATATAAGCACATAATTAGGTAAAGAGCACATGCAATTACATTGAGGTGTACATTATCTAAGGTGCTATTCACTTAATGTACGGAATATGCTCCACGAATTCGGATATAAGAATATTTCTCAAACGTCCTATATGCAATAAAACTGTGATAGCAAGGATGATGCCATGACCATCTTTATCAGTTTAGTTATCAGGATACACTCTCCCTATTTGATCTTTGCAATAGAAAACATGGACACAAATCAAACTAAGATTTCGACTATCCAACAAGTAAAAAGTAATCTACTAAAACTACTTCAAAAAATCTACTACATAGACACACGAACCAAGCAAGTCAACTAAGCACAACATAACAAAGAAAGGAGAAAACCGAAAAGCAACTGATATTTGAGTGAAATTGAAAACCCCACGAGAGAGAACAATCAGCTACACTAGTGAGACAAAGATACATCATCAAAAGTCAAACTTGAACAAGATTTTGGCGTCCCATTACAAAAAATGTTAAGAGTTGGTAAACTCACTGAGTAGTGAAAAAGGAGCAGCGCAGGTGTTGTGAAGCTCCTCCTTGGATTCGTGAAGATGGAGAAAATGAGAGTGGGAATCTGGAATTAATAAGGGAAGAAGAAATAGTTGTGGAATCCAAAAAGTAGTGGTGGTTATGGTGGCGTACATGAGATCTGTGCACGATTAATGAATGATGGGAATGGGATTAGGCATTTTGTATTGTTTTGGAGGAAGAAATAATTAATTATTTGATGAATAATCATATCTCTTTCAACTTAACTAATCCCATTTTATTGCTATTTTTATCACTTTTGACCCTTTTCTTGTTAACACTACAATCACTTTTTCTTCCAACAATTATGTTTCACTCAAATTCTAATGCATGTTTTATTGTGGTAATAAACGAAGCCTGATTTTTATTGTTCTCTGTCATGTATATTATGAGATTTGAATTTGAGACTTTTGAATTCAACAATAGCAACAATAGCCACTCTATTTTTATATGGGGTAAATGTAAGGTGTTTATTTGGCAAATCTATATAAAATAATAAAAATACATAAAAGAAAAATCCAATTGAAGGTAGTACTAATTTAATGGAATTTTATTGAAGTTAATCACTGAAATGATTAATACAGGTTTCTCCATATAAAAATCACAGTCATGTGTAAAATCTCAAAATCTCAAAATCACAGTTAATACAGATAAAATGAAGCTGAAAAATATCAAGATTTAAAATATCCCCAGCGCAAACCGAATTTGATCGGCAGATCCTGCTTAGTCATGTGTAAAATCTCAAAATTCACACTTGATTTCAAAGAATCAAGTGTAGCAGAGGGAATGAGAGAGAATACATGAGTGTTAATGGCATCTAAACTAACCCCAAAACTCATCACCTGCTTAATCCTCCCTTCCTGCTTCCTCATCCTCTTCTACTCCTCTTTCCCCCCTTTCATCCCACAGCCCCCCTCTTCCGAAACCCCTATTTTACCCTCTGCACCATGCAATCTCTTCGAGGGGCGGTGGGTTCTCGATCCCACTCGCAAACCGATGTACGATTCCACCTGCCCCTTCCACAGAAATGCGTGGAATTGCATCAAGAATCAGAGGGATAACATGGCCCGGATCAATTCCTGGAAATGGATGCCCCGTGGCTGCGATCTGGACCGGGTCGACCCGGCCGGGTTCTTGGATTTGATGAGGAATAAGAATATTGGGTTTGTTGGGGACTCTTTGAACGAGAACTTCTTGGTGTCGCTTCTGTGTGTGCTGAGAGTGGGTGATCCTGGTGCTAAGAAATGGAAGAGAAAGGGTGCTTGGAGAGGGGCTTATTTCCCCAAATTCAATGTCACTGTGGCCTATCATCGAGCTGTTTTGCTGGCCAGATATGAGTATGCATTCTTCCTTTGAGATACTTTAGTAATTCTATGTTTTATGGATGCTCATTAGTATAACCAAGACTTGGCCTTTGGTGATTGTGATGTAATTATTATGCATTGTTGGATTTGATGATGATATTAGTATATGGATTTTGTATATGGTTTTCTATGTAGTAATTCATCAGTTAAGCTTGCATAATGTATTAATTGAGCTGCTCAGTATATGGAAACAAGTTTGTATTTGTTTGTTATTCGTTTGGAACTCAATGCAGCTGCTGAGGTTGCTTACTGTTTTTTCGTGAAGCCTATGATAGCAGTTTAAGTCTTTATGATCTAACGATGTAGGTTGGGTGTTTATGTAGATTTATGAGACTTGAATGAATGTATGTCGTTCTCACAGACCTTAACTTTTCCAAGATTTGATGATGTATGCACGAGTAAGTTGGATTCGAAACAAAACTTTAGGTGTTACTAAATGAACAGTATAATTGTTTATAAGTCTAAGTAGGAAGTGATAGGGTGTTTCTCATATAGATCAAATAGGTAAAATCACTTATTGGAACGCAATGATTAGAAAGAAAGACGTCACTAGAGTAAATATCTTTCCTTTAGTATTTCATATTCGAATATGAGAGAAATTATAAATCTAATTGGCTATTTAGTGCAAAAAGCTAGATAATATCTTAGTCTCTATTTTATTTAAGATGACTTATTTTATAAAGTGCATTCCAAAACTTTGTATGTTCAGGCATTAGTGTTCACTATTGTATTGTAGAAATAATTAGTGTATAAATAAAAAAATCTATGTTAGCTTTGTGAAGCCTTATTCAAGTTCCTGGCACATGTGCAAACATTAAGACTGTCTGAAATTAGAGAGAAATAAACTGTATAGAAAAGCTACCATTTTCCTTCAATGGATTGATTACACATTAATATATTTGAAGATCGTATTGGCTACATGTTTGTCCTTTTTTTTGATCAAATTGGTTGCAGCTCTTTGCCTCTTTCATATAATCCAGGATCTCACCTCTTTCTACCCGAGCAGTGTGTATGACCGTGTCAGACATTATCTGACTGAATTTGATCCTCTTACATGTGATTCTTTAGTGCTGGACATTATTATGATATGTACCATGGGTATCTTTTGTTGGATTTGCTTCCTCACTAGCTAATTACTGATAAAACAAGGTGGCAGACTAAACAGCCTGGGTTTTCTGGTCAAGATGGAGTAAAAGGAATATACCGAGTAGATGTTGATATCCCGGCTAATGATTGGGCTAACATTTCAGATTTCTACGATGTTCTGGTCTTCAACACTGGTCACTGGTGATTCTCTAATCTTTTCTTATTCACACCTTTCCTCTGGTTGGGGAAGATTTTTGTTTAGGTGCTGTTATGTGGTCTCATTTTGTTGTTTCATTTTGTATCTTGATGTGATAATAAGTCGTCTTGTGCTTAGGTGGGGTCCTGATAAATTCCCAAAAGAGACTCCACTCGTATTCTTCAGAGATGGGCAGCCAATACATCCTTATCTGGAACTGATGGATGGGCTGAAAGTTGTTGTGAAGAACATGGTAGCTCATATTGAGAAAGCATTCCCCAAGAAGGTGCTCAAGTTCTGGCGGCTGCAGTCACCACGGCATTTTTATGGCGGCGATTGGAATCAGAACGGAAGTTGCTTGTTCGACGAGCCTCTAAAAGAATCTGAGCTTGATTTATGGTTTGACCCGGCTAACAACGGAACAAACAGAGAAGCTAGAAGAGTGAATGAAGTGATTGGGGATATGTTGAAGGGGACGAGCATCAGACCCCTGGACTTGAGTCGTTTGAGCGAGTGGAGAGCTGACGCTCACCCGGCAGTGTGGCTGGGGAAGAAGGATGCAGTGGCTGTGTGGGGACAGGACTGCATGCATTGGTGCCTGCCTGGTGTTCCTGATACTTGGCTTGATATCTTAGCACAACTCATTACCTACAACTTAGCGTCAATTTGATGCAAGATTTCAAAGTTGGTTTGCACCTATTTATTTCATTATTGTAAAACCAATGCAACCACCATTTTTGCCAAGTGGCCTTGCTATCTTCGTAGCATGATTAAATTACATCTATGAATACTCTCTCCGTCCATGATTAATTGACATAACTTTTCTTTTTCATACATCCACGATTAATTGACACCTTTACTTTTTACTACTCCTTTCGTTCCATAGTAGTAGAGTCATTTCATTTTGCGCACTCGTTTTAAAAAAATAAATATAAATAGTTAAAATTAGAAAAAATAAAGTAAGAGAGAGAATATTGTAGATAAAACTCTTTTCTACATTATTCTTTCTCTTACTTTACTCTCTCACCACTTTAACTATTTATTACTATCATTTTTCAAAATGAATGCAGAAAATGAAATGACTCTACTACTATGGAACAGATGGAGTACTACTTTTGGTAATGAATCTCACGTCCCATTAACTTATCACACTCAAATTTATATAAACTAGTAAACTACTAATACTCACGTGACTCATGTTCATGAAAAATAGTTTCATTTTTTCATTTCATGATATTGATCATATTTTTTACAATGTAAATACAAATTTATCATATATTGACTTGTAACATCCCAAAAAAAATAATACTAACTAGAATGAAAATGATGAATTAATAACCTTTACTCATCTAAATTCTACCATCAAGCACTTATTGTTCGAAATTAAATTAATTTATTCTGTTAATTTAAATCTAACATAGATGACAATAACAAATTGTAATCGTTTTCTCGATTTACAAAAACTTATTGGTTTCAATTTAATAGAAATGAAACCAACTCTTATATTCCAGTACTTATTTAATTTATAGAAGCCATACATAATAATAATTTAATAATATTATTTATTTAATTAGAAATTATATAGAAATGAAAAATAAAAATCAATCATCTTCACTAGTATTAATGTTTTCAACTGGTGGCCCATCATCACACATATAACTTCATAAATTGTTATACAATGAGGCCCATCACAAACATAAATTAATTTGAAATTATAACTGCATATCAGTTCTATTCTCTTCTTCATTCTGTTCTCCATGTTTTTCAGCATTTACAATATAATCGCTCCTTCTCTTCCTATCTTCATGGAAGTGGCATAAAGTTCAACACCCCCAGTCCCATAGCTTGTGAAATTAAGGTAACAACTGGTTCTAATTCACTTATTTTATTCTCTATCAGAATTTAAAATGGACAAATTCCAATTCTTAATGAAAGGAATGAATAGGGCGAGTACTTTCCTTTTTCTTGTTTATTCTAATTGCTTGGTTTGGGCATTAATTTAGTCTCTATCCTGTAAATAGAAGATAATTGAAAATAAAGGTAGATTTTTGGAGATGAATCAAAAAAGAGAACTTAGTTTGATGTGCTTAATTGAGTTTGGAATTACGCTAATTGATAGGTGTAAATATGATTTTGGCTACAACTTAAAAAAAGAAAGAAGAATTATGATCTGAAGTTTTGGAAGAGTGTCGTGAGTTGGGAAAATTAATCTGTTGCTTGGTCCATAATATACACTTGTCTTGCTGTTGAGCATCAACTGTTTGAGGAAATTAAGATCATATACAAACCAATTTTCTCTTTGTCTGCAGGTTATATCCATCATGTTAAGTTATAGGAAAATCCACCATGTCCGAAGCGTCACCGCCGCAACCCACCCATTCTCCACCATCTCCTCCAATGACAACCACCACATCTCCACCATAAACTCTAAATCCGAACTGCTCGACTTATACACTGTCACACCCCCAATCAAACCCTGGCCACGAAAACTCACCCCCAAACGCCTCTGCTCCATCATCACCCAACAGCAAAATCTCGATCTCGCCCTTCAAATCTTCCACTACGCCGGAAATTACCACCCGAATTTCCATCACACTTATGAAACCTACCACTCCATTATCCACAAGCTCTCCCGCTTGCGCTCTTTCGAGCCCATACCCTCCCTTTTAAATCAATTACGTGGTTCACAAATCAAATGCGGAGAAAATGTATTCATCACGCTAATTAGGTACTACGGTCTTGCCAGCAGACCGAAAGATGCAATTAAAATGTTCCTCCAAGTTAATGATTTTGGAGTGCAAAGGTCAGTTCGTTCGTTAAATACTTTGTTAAACGTTTTGGTTCAGAATAAGAAGTACGATTCTGTGTACCTTATGTTCAAAAATTGCCAGAAGAGGTTCAACATTATGCCCAATGTGTTCACTTGCAATATATTATTAAAAGCCCTGTGTAAAAAGGATGATGTTGAGGGTGCACTCAAGGTGCTTGATGAAATGCCTGGAATGGGAATGGTGCCTAATGTGGTGAGTTACACTACTATTATGTCTGGATACGTGGATCGTGGTGATATGTCGGGAGCAAAGAGAATGTTCGATGAGCTCTTGGATCGTGGCTGGTTGCCTGATGCAACCACATACACGGTTCTGATGGATGGGTTTTGTAAATTGGGGGACTTTGTTGATGCGACGAAGGTGATGGATGAGATGATGGATAATAGGGTTGAGCCGAATGATGTTACATATGGTGTCATGATTGAGGCATTGTGCAAAGTGAAGAAGTCAGGGGAAGCAGTCAATATGATTGGTGATATGCTTGACAGTAACTATGTCCCCAGCTCAGCTTTATGTTGTAAGGTTATAGATGTCTTGTGCAGGGAAGGGAAGGTCGATGAAGCTTGCAGCTTGTGGAAGCTATTGTTGGTGAAGAACTGTACACCAGATAACGTGATACTGAGCACACTCGTGCATTGGCTCTGCAAGGAAGGGAAGGTTTGGGAAGCAAGGAAGTTATTTGATGAGTTTGAAAAGGGTTCTATACCTAGTGTTTTAACGTATAACACGCTCATTGCAGGCATGTGTGATGAAGGGGAGTTATGTGAGGCTGGGAGGTTGTGGGATGACATGGTAGAAAAGGGTTGTCCTCCCAATGCTTTTACTTATAACTTACTGATTAAAGGGTTCTGCAAAAAGGGTTATGCAAAGGAAGGGATCAAGATATTTGAGGAGATGTTGGATAAAAGGTGTTCTCCAAATGAATCCACTTACTCTATCTTAATTGAAGGGCTCTGCAGCTCTGGTTGTGAAGATGATATACTGAATGTTCTTGGTGCTGCTGTCTCTAGTAAAGTGGAGGTCAAATCTGATTCTTGGAGCATTCTAGTTAAAAAGTTTGTTCCTGATTGTGGAAACATAAACGTCACTTTGGAAAGAATTTTATTGGAGAATGTCGATTAAGGTTTCCGTGCCAATTGACTTTGGATAAATGCTTGGAGGTCAATGCTCTGGTTATGCACGTAATGTTTTAGTGTGCAATGATATGAATAGCTTTGCGTTGTCTATACTTTCTTTTGATTGGAGATATCTGAGGCCAAAGCTAACATTAGCTTAGTAACATCTACCCGGGTACGCAGCCTCCACATTTTCCTTTGTATTTCACTTATGCACATGTTATTAAGTCTAAGGCAATACAAATGATAAATTTTTTTCTTAAAGATATTTATGAGGTTCCTAAGAATTTTTCATTTGAAACCAGTTGCATTATTTTTTATTTTTTATAGGATCAAAACAAAGACCAACTAAAACCCTTTTTGTGATAAACTTTGACCGTATTGACGTCGAAAGACAATTTGAGCATTATGGAGGGTTCTTAATGCATATACCCATGAAGATGCCATAAAGGCTCTAGAAGGCACCAATATGATGTAATGAGTATGTTAGCTTGCTTCATCGCTATGTTTTCCTTTCTTAACCTCTTCTTAGTGGGCTGATAAATTGACTTGTGAATTTTCAGTAAGATATTCAATAGAGTTGTTTCTGATGAGTATAAAGGGTTGATGATGAAAGGGGTCGCAGATAATGTATCCCCATAAGAGATCATGGAAGTCGTAGTAATGATGTGTCACTCAGTCCAGCATGCCACCATAGTCAATCAAGCAAGTTGTGATTAAGGGCCGGCTCGAGGCACATATTGTGATAGGTATGATGGTCCTTCAGAGGGCCAGGAGTCCTGACCATGTGCGATTAGAAGATGTATGCACTGTCTAAATGCTTAGCTATTCTATTGGTAGTTTTGATATTTTTTTGTATCTTTTGGTTGTATCTAATCTTGAAAAAAATAGATTCTTTACAAAGTCCACCTAAGAAAGGATGGCCTCTGCATTAGTATTACAAATTAGAATTCTCTATGAGTGCTTCTCTACATCTGCTTCGAATATTTGTTTGATTTGAAGAATCTTTTTTATGGGTTTTTAAGTTTTATTCGTGAGGAGCATTTTATAAAATCTTTTCGTTGAGTTTTGTAATGTTGGCATGCAAAGAAAGTTGTAGTTGAAACATTGTCAAACCATTTATAGAAAGTAATCCACATCTAATACCAGAAAATAACCCAAAATCTATTGCTATGTGGGGAAAAAGAAGAACAGTGAATTGAGATTCCTCGGCCAGCTAAAAAAGCAAAAGTTTTTCCATGAAGATTGAAGAAACGAAACTTGAATTTAACAATTTGATATCTTTATAATTATATTTTTAATTAACACAAGTCTCCACAATCAAAGAAATTTGTATCTGTACATCTCAAAAGAAGACAATAAATAGTTACATACATCTAAATCACATGCTCAAATCTCGGATTTTGATTTTGTGTTCTATTCTACTGAATGAGTTGGAGACTTTATAGCCATTTTTAATTCAACACAAACTTAACATCTTTCATATGAATTAAATTGACTTTTAGTAATTGAGATTAATAATCTTTTATAGCATTTACATTTACATATTATAATCTCCAATGTAATAAATCGAAGCAGTCAAACAAATAAAATGATGAATCATCTTTCTTATAGTTCAGACAATTTTCACGGTACATGGTCCGTGGTCGTTACATTCAACTTTAAAATACCCATTCACTAAGTGACCGTCACTTAGTGCAAACTCGTGATTTACTAGAAATAAGCTTGAAATCGTATAATAGAAACCCGCGATGCTTCTTCCCACAATCCAGCTGAGAACATCTTCTAGAAATGCGATAATAGAAACCCGCGACCCTCCAACATCGGTAAAAAGATTAAATAATAAAAGCATCTCTTCATTTAAAATTAATTATATGTCAATTAATACACGAATATTACAATTTTACAAAAGAATATGCTTTGTAAAAAAATGCGAAGTTAAATTCCCAGAAAAAATATGCCAAACAAGAAACGCTACAAGTCTTGCATTCTGACCTCTCTTATGTCTTTTCATAATGTAAGGCAGATGCAATGGCTTGCTTGTATCCTTGTCACTGCCTATGTAAAAGAGTTGCGACGCCTCCAAATAAAGATAAACTCAATGCCGATGGAGAGAAGCTCCCCTCCCCAAAATCAAATGAACATATGGTTGCATACAGAGATCTCAAGAAGCTGCTTGTTTGTTCTGTTGTTTCACTTTCGCCCGTACTTTCTGCTCCAGGACGGATATCTCCGTGTCCAGACTGAATATTCTGTTAAGCGCGTGCATGTTTTCCATGATTTCATTCAGCCCACGGTTATCCGTGCCATCACATCGCAAGTGTTGCATGGGACCATGAAGAAGCTTGTTCACAATCCCCATACTCAGATCATATATGGCTTTCTTTTCACTCTTTGGTAGATCATCACGCATCTTAGACAAGCACTTTTCTAGCTCAGCGGCCCTAATTCTCTCTGCATATGCCCTAAGCTTCTTGATGGTTGGGACAGTCTCAAGGGAGTCCTTCCATGCTTCGAATTCTTCCACTTCTGCTTCAATGATCGCCTGAGCTTCCATTGCCTTCATCAATCTGTCTTCCTTGTTGGCAGCCACTACTTCCTCCAAGTCATCCACATTGTAAACTTGAACACTCTCAATATCTGACACACATGATCCCACGTTCCTAGGAACAGAAATATCGACAAATAACCTCTCGCCTCCAACTTCTGAAGCCACAGGGGGGAGTGTCTGAACTTGATCTTTTGAGAATAGAAGTGTTTCCAAAGCCGTACATGTGAAAATGACATCTGCTTCACCAGCGCATTTCAATAATTGTGAGAAAGGCCTATATTCAATCTCAACATCCTTGAGCTCCTCTCGTATGGAATTTAGTCTGTCCTCTGTTCTGTTAACAACTACTATCCTCCTGCATCCCTTCGCAGCTAAGTGTCTTATCACAAGCTTTCCCATCTTTCCAGCTCCAACGACCAATATTTTCACTGAATCATGAGCAGACTCTGGAAGTTTCATCATAGCAAGCTCCACTGCAGCTGAACTAACTGATACTGACCCAGTAGAGATACTGGTTTCTGTTCTAACACGTTTTCCCACAGTGATTGCATGCTTAAAGAGCCCACTAATTTTACGGTCAAATCCAGGGACCCCTTGTCCTGTTTTAACAACCTGTTTAACCTGTGAAAGAATTTGACCTTCACCTAAAACAAGGGAATCAAGCCCTGAAGATACTTCAAAAAGATGTTGTGTGGCATCTTTGTTGAAAAGCAAAACTCTGTGCTGACACAGCTCTGAAACTGGCACTGAACTTATCTGCAAAACGAGACAGCAATGTCAAGCACTATCCATTCAAAATTACGCTCACAAAACTAACCCAGTTGTTTCAAGAATAAAGCCATTCAGAAAAAAGTTAACATGGAGGAGAAGTGATGAGATTTCAGGCAGATGAATCAGGATCTAATCATTCTTTCTGTTAAGGAAAATCTGGTCATCAGCCATCAAAAGGATACCGGAACGAAAATTTGCAAGCCATTCAAAAAACATATGATAAACTTTCAAGTCAGCCAATAAACTATTCAAAATCCATATAAATAAGAAATCTGCAAACTGTCATTTACCTTAGACATCCATTCAGTCACTTCCTTTATTCCACGATGCTGGGACAGAGCCACAACATATATCTCCAGCCTGTTGCACGTGCTAAGGACAGCAGCTTCCTCTATATGATTTAGAGCGCATAGTTCACCAATTGCTTGTGGCCATTGTGCTTCGGGAACAGAAAGCTTCTCGCGTACCTCAATGGGTGCTGTACGGTAGTTAAAACCCACAACCAAAATACTGCTGGTTTCTTTCGTATAACCTGAATAGAAAAATGTACAAGTCTTTGTTAGAGCTTTATCTCTTCATGATCCAACTCAAGAAGCATCAAACAAACACCAAAATTTCCATAGAAACCATACATATTAACTAACTACCTTAATTTTCTTTCCTCCAATATATTGTGTGATGTAAAATAGAGTAATTGATTAAGCACATAAAAACTGTCCATTATCTCAGTGCAAAGTCTCTAAAAATCCATAAAAGTCCACCATCAAGGTCAAATAGGAGAAAAATCTAGCATCGTGTGGCTTGCACAACCCTAAATTACACATCAGCTATTAATCATTAACCAGCACCAAAATCCTTGTCGCCAAATCTCCCAAATTAACAGCAAATAATCCAAAACCAGGAAGAGAATCTATCACGTTACTCATCCAAACACAGTATAACAACACATTGACAATAAAAGTAAAAATCCTGAAAAAATATATACTTAATAAGATGAAGAAGGATGAAACTCACGATCAGCACCGGACGACTTGAGAAGCTCCAAGGCGCTAAGGCTGGTCGATTTGGAGGGGATCTCCGAGTCGGAAGAAAGGTCGCATCGCGGACATAATGTAAAGGACCGCGTTTGAGGAGCGGAAATCCTATCGTTGAAAAGAGGTCGTGTCCGTGGAGGAAAAGAAAGCATGGAAGAAGTGGAGAGATTGGTGCAATGATGAATTTTGAATCTAGTATCGGAATTAGCAGAAGAGATGGAAATCGAGAAGGCGCTGGCCGCCGCCATTGGTGCCGGTGAAGGGAGGGAGGGACGACTTGGGGGCAGCTGAGTTTTATTGAATGGGATTTGGTGTAACGAAATTCAACTGCTCAAATAAGGATGGATGTTTGGTGCATCCACCCACCATAATTGACCACGCAAGGCCAATGCCTATTTATTCCAATCACGAGCTTAACATGATTCGCCACTCCTCTTCTACAGGCAAGAACAGCATCTCGATTACGTATATAGTCTTCACTTTTCCTCATTCATCTTTAAATATGTCAGAGACTTTGGTTAAACTGTTTGCCGGCCCTTTATTTTCTAGTCAAGTTGTGATCAATTTTCTATTAGTATTAACTAGATTTTACCCTTTAGGAGCAGATAATACCTCCTCTTGGTTGGTTCCATTAACAACGACTGTGAATCCAGAAGCCAAAATGATTGGTCTTGAAAATGAGTTTGTAGCAATGTTGGACAGTCTAACTGGACATCCATCGAAGCTAAAAGCTTTCCCAATCATCGGTATGGCTGGGATTGGCAAGACTACTTTCGCCAACAAACTGTATCATAATCCTCTAGTGGTACATCACTTCTATGTTCGTGCATGGGTTACTGTCTCACAGCAATATCAAGTCAGAAAAATCTTGTCGACAATTCTAAATTGTGTTGCCAACGAAGATTTATATGATTGTCAAGGGAGGAGCAAGGAGGAACTAGAAGAAAAGGTCTATAGGATTTTAAAGCATAAGAGGTATCTCCTTGTATTGGATGATATGTGGGATACTAAAGCTTGGGATGACTTGAAGAGAGTATTTCCTGATGATAAGAATTGTGGGTGGTGAATCCTGCCCTCGGGAAATGGTGGAGGTTGGAAAGCAAATAGCCTATAAATGTCATGGTCTGCCACTAACTATAGTTGTTTTAGGAGGGCTTCTGTCAAAGATGAGCAAGAAAATAGATGTTTGGGAATCAGTTTCCCAAAGTGTGGGGTCATTGGTGATGGAAGAAGCAGACCAGTGTCGACAGACTCAACAAATACTTGATTTGAGTTACAACCATTTGCCTGATTCCTTGAAACCATGCTTCCTTTACATGGGCATGTTCCCTGAGGATTATGAAGTGTCAGTAAAGAAATTGATATGGTTGTGGGTCGCAGAAGGATTTATCCGGTCTAATACTCATAAGGGATGGGAAGAAATTGCTGAGGATTATTTGGCAGACCTTATAGCTAGAAGTTTGATTTTGGTCAAAAGGAGAAGTTCCCATGGTACTGTAAAGACTTGCTACATCCATGATCTGATGAGAGAACTCTGCCTGAGAGAGTCCAGAAGCACAATTTTCTTCATGCAATTAACAGCTGTGGACAACTGCCACTGCATGTTGAGGATATGCCTGGTCTTGATCTCCCTCTGGACTTTGGAGTGATAAAAGTTCCCCCACCTTACCTTCATGATCTGCACAGACTTTCCTTCCAGTCCAGCATCCATGAGTATAGCACTAAAGCATCATTCCCATACACCTGTTCTTTGATGAGCTTCGAGAAACTATCTGTATCAGGCTATCGATGTTTCTTAGGTATGTCGTTTACACTACTAAAAGTGTTGAACATAGTTAACATAAATCTAATGGAGTTTCCAAGAGAAATAATGATGCTAACTCAGTTGAAGTTTTTGGCACTCACTGTCCAAAGTTCCTTAGATGTAAGAAACTTAAGTGAATTCCGCCTCCTGCAGACCCTTGTCATTGATTGTGAATGGGACGGATATTTAATCCGAACATTTTGGGACATGCTGGAGTTGAGACATTTTCATTTGAAGAGAAGTTGTCAGTCTTATTTATCAACTTATGCTCTATTATCTCAGTCACAGCTACCCTTAGTGTCTGCAGTAGGAGAAACACTTCCACTAAGTATGCTTACTAATTTGTTATCAGTATCTACAATACGGCCTATCAGTTGTACTGAGAAAATGTTGAGATACATGCCCCATTTAAAGAGCTTGGGAGTATATGAAAGCGAAGAAGACTACCAGTTTCATGGTTGGCTTGAAAGGCTTATGCTCTTATCAGAACTTGAGAAGCTCAAGTATGTCTTTAGCAATCCATTTGTCAGTTCATCTCTCAAACCGGGTCGCCTTCCACCATGGCAGAGTCTTCCCCAAAAGCTAGTGAAGCTGACATTGAGTGGAACCTCCTTGCCGTGGGACGATATGTCCAAGCTCAGTATGCTACCCAAACTAGAGGTGCTTAAACTCAGAAATTATGCCTTCTCGGGAGCCGTATGGAATTCCTGGACGGGTGGTTTTCGTTGTCTCAAGTTCCTGCTGATTGGCAGCACCAATCTAGAGATTTGGGAGACTGATGGAAATCATTTCCCGAATCTTCGTCAGCTTGTTCTAAGGCATTGCAGGTTTTTAGAAGAGATCCCTAATGGAATTGGTGAATCACCTCTGTTGGAGACCATTGAACTGCATCGGTGCAAGAATTCTGCTGTTATATCTGCAAGGAACTTGCAAGAAGAGCAACAGAGTTTGGGAAATGATGGACTCACTATTTACATCACGGATGGCTAATCAATCTAATCCCAACTTTCTTTTCTATTAGTATTTTATTCCAGAAACATGCAGTTGGAGAAATTTAACACTTCCAGTTATGGAATTGTAGTTTCTTGCTGACGGCTCAGTGTTGAATGAGTCAGAAAAAATGGTCTCTGAAAATTATATGCTTGAATTCCTGGTCTAGTGTAGTTTTTGGAACTTTTCAAAAATTGTCATTTTAAGTTTTAAATTGTTAGTCATCTAAATCCATAAATTGTTGTTAGAGAAACAATGTGTATGCATCGATTTGCATACAGGTCTGGTTTTGATAAATGATTGCAATACTAGGTCTATATGAATGATCAGATTGAGCTTAGTGTATGTAGTGTAGAGTTAATTGATTGAGAAATTTAGGAATGAACCATGAAACCAATGAAGGTTTAAAGTTTATAAAGTGGATTATCTGCACATTTTTTGCTTTAGCTATATTTGGTGTTTTTCTGAAGATTTTGATGACTAGCTTTATTGTGAAACTGACAGCTATTTACAGATGTTGAGGTCTTTATCACATTAGTGATTTTGGACCAAAGTAATGGACGATGGTCAGTCACTTGTGACTTGTGAGTTTGTTATATAAACTTTATCGTCTGAAATTTGCAGGTCTTAGTCTCATAAAATGATGGCCTCTGCATTATTCTCTCTTCTGTCTTTGCTATACAGAAATGTGTTTATACTTCAATTTAAAACAACTGGTGTTGTGGGCTTTTGCTAGCATCATGTTTAACAACCATAAAGATTTCTCAAAAACAATAAGTGTTTTTACCTTGTCTTTATTTAATTCAAAATTATCTGTGTGTTCATAGCCACTAACTATTCCTTTCATGGCTACAAGTTGCCCTTGTGAAGTCTATTGCATTGTCCTTTCTTTTAGATTGTCTTCCTATGCATCTTGTTCCTTTGTTTCAACTTCATATCTCAGATTACCAGGGTGGCTATATAAGGAATTGTGTTAGTAAATTTTTTTGGAGTTGTTAAATTTGTCATCTACTTTTGAACGCTCTATTTTAGTTGTTGATTTACTGCTCTATGGTGATTCTTTTATTATGAGGGGGGGGGTCTATGTACTAAAATCTGCTCAGTTTATTTTTGGGGGCTGTTGGGAGCTTAATGAATTGATGCTGTATGTTAATAGAGTGGAGTTAAAGATGATTTGTATTTAACTTTCTTTTCTTAATTTTTGATCAAATATGTAATGATTTCTAAGTATACAAAACATTGTGCAGAATCTTTAGTGATTGAAGAAGAATATGGGCAGCAGCTACATGGCCGTAGTAAGTCTAGTAGAGGATCTGCAGCAGCTCCTCTGCCCTAACAATCTCATCTTTCAGAGCTCCGCTCCTTTTGACAGGAGAGAGATTCGAATTCTGCACGATGCAGTCACTTGTATGCACTCGCTCCTCACTGATTCTTCGGGACTCACTTACAATTATCACCTCACCAATCAAATTTCAGAGAATAGGATCGTGTCTTTGGCTCGCAACGCTGGGAAATATCTCGACTTTTGGGTACAGTACACTAGGTGTTTGTTTTTGTGCCCATTTATCTGCTTTGATCCCTTTTTTGTAACAGATGGTTAAATATCTAAGATTCCCAGAGTCTTGGGACCTGACAAAATCCATCAGCCTCGCTGAAATCACACAAGAGATGATCGCCATCAACCAGGAGCTTAACATCATTCATCAATCCTCTTCTATAGGCAAGAACAAAATCTTAATTTCGTGTATACTCTTCACTCTTCCCCGCTTATGTTTAAATATGTCAGAGAATTTGGTTAAACTATTTGCCCTTTTATTTTCCAGTGAGTTGTGATTTCTACAATTTTCTAACTTTAGCCCTTTAGGAGCAGATAATCCCACCTCTTGGTTGGTTCCATCAACAACAACTGTAAATCCAGAAGCCAAAATGATTGGTCTTGAAAATGAGTTTGTAGCAATGTTGGACTGTCTAACTGGGCATCCGTCGAAACTAAAAGTTTTCCCAATCATCGGTATGGCTGGGATTGGCAAGACTACTTTCTCCAACAAATTGTATCATAATCCTCTTGTGGTACATCACTTCTATGTCCGTGCATGGGTTACTGTCTCGCAGCAATATCAAGTCAGA